>NC_011687.1:584225-690427 GCF_000150955.2 Phaeodactylum tricornutum CCAP 1055/1
AGCAACTGTTTGAATGATGAAATTCTCCCATTGAGAGACGGTCTAATTGTATCCGGCATCGCTTTGCTTACACTTTGTTCGGATGATATGTGATTATGGAAATGAAAAGAGATCGTTTCACAGTCAAGACATTGTCAGCGGGAATCCGAAACTGATGGAGGACTCATCTAGCTAGAAGATATGAGAACGCAAAGGAAAAGCCATCCCAAATCTCGAACACCATCGTCTCAGCTGACAGAGAGGGTCAGGGCTCACAAACGATATTGTGACAGTGAAAGAGGAAATTCACTTAGGTTTAATGTGGTAATCAGGCCAGTAGGGAAAGGATTCCTCTGTAAAATTGCCGATAATGTCATTGATCGCAATATTAGGATTTCTGATATTTATCTTGGAATGACTTTTGTCTTATAATAGAATGTCAAATTGTATTATTTTTGCATCGACATCTCGCAATCTGGAAGAATTCCGACCGAGGTTCAAATAGTTTTGGCCGGATTTATTGAAGAACACAAAACGACGATGAAGATCGAAGTCAGGAAAACGATGAACTACGAAGATTATGAGTCTACATTGTACTCTTGGATATTCGTAGGGACTGTGGGGCTGTGATTCGTTGTGTGTGGGACGGAAGCGACTTGGCTTTTAGCAGTAGGCGATTGAACTTCTGGTGAGACGTTGTCCTTACCAGGGGCGTGCCTCAACGCCACAAGCGTAAATAGCCCAAAATGGGATGTCTTTAACGCTTTTAAACTTTAAAAAGCGGTAATTTCCGGTAGGCGTTAAAATTACGAAGTGAGCTATTTTCGGAATCAAATCCACTTAAGGATTAGAACTCAGTCCCGGATTTCGTGAAGGATTCTGAATCCTTCACTAAATTAGTGAAGGATTTAGTGAAGGATTTAGCGAAGGATTTACACTTAGATTTTGAAACGACCGTGACTTGGGAGACGAAGAAGTACTAACAGTCAGTAGTCCCTGTCTTTCCTTTACTGTTAGCAGGCGCTCTACAAATCTCCAAAAGGTGTCTATTACAGTTTTACTTGAACAATATACGCAAAGGCAGAGGCCGTGTGAGCGTTGGAGTCTCGCCGCGACGTCGGGAAAAAATTTCGGGTCATTCAAGCGCTGCGAGTTCAGCCTCGGCGAAGGGACGCGGAGGAGGATATGCAGGAAGGGGTCGCGGCAAAACAGGAGGGCGAGGTCCCAAGCGCAAGGCCGATGCTTCCGTATCAACGGTAACAGGAGCTTTCACTCCTAGTGTTACGGAGTACTACCAAAGCACAACCGAGGACGTA
This sequence comes from Phaeodactylum tricornutum CCAP 1055/1, assembly GCF_000150955.2. NCBI lineage: Eukaryota > Bacillariophyta > Bacillariophyceae > Surirellales > Neidiaceae > Phaeodactylum > Phaeodactylum tricornutum. Next base: position 585,521 of record NC_011687.1, read on the forward strand.
TCGCTGTTATGACAGTGTGTGGTAAACAAAGGTGGGCGTTATGACGAATGACCTGCGATACACCTAAGCAAGCTTAGGGACTGTAAAACTCACTTGCTGACGACGCTCCCCACGGGTTAGACAGCGGATGCAAGGACCTATGCTATAATGCAATATTTGGATCAAAGAATTTCTAAAACAATGAGTGGAAAATTACATGCTACAAACTAGTCAATCTGTTGTTCAGTCCAGTGAACAATCCCACAAAGTGCCAGCGCATCATTGATCTTCCACAACTTCCATAATCTCAATAGACAATCTTTCTCCCACATGTATATATACCTCCAGAACTATGAGTCCCATGCACAACACCTATGGTGAGTAGCTGTTCTTCTTCAGTCCCACCATGTGTCTTGTGATAGCCCCTTTATTGCTTCAATTGTATTTTCGATGTTCCAATTATATCCCAGTCCATTTTGGTCGTGTAAACTGACAAGTGGAGACTAAGCACATGCGGCTCCGGAAACATAGCAATTGTACAAACGCTTCGATTATTGTGAGTCCACGTGGCCACGGAACAAGGCTTTGGTATCATTTCTGTGCGTGCCTCCTTAACTCCATGTGCATAGTTTTGACTCACACTTGAGACATCCGTGTTTAGTGAATAATTTCCACAAGACATGTCGCAAGGAGGTAAACCACAACAGGGTAACTCAAATACGGTATATTTGTGCAATAAGGCCGACACAAACTCCATATGGGACGCGTAACCGCTGCGTCCATCGGATTGGCTCACACTTACACTTTCCTTACGAAGTGGGAGCTGTCCGAGGGACATGCCGCAAGGTAGCGTACCGTAACACCTAGCTACCACACTGAGACAGCAGCAACGCAAACAAAATGCTTCCTGTAAAGGATCGACGGCACACATTTGGGGAACGGACGTGTACGTTCCTACGGCGGCAGCGGCCACTACCAGCGTTCGTCGTAGCTTTCAATCATTACAGATCTCCCATCACGTGAAGGGGAAAGCTGCGAGGGTAGAGGCCGAAGACAATATTGTCGGGATAAAGTGGACGTCGACGGGGACGATCCGCCACCGTTGTAGCGTGCGCGACTCGAGTCGCTCCTCACTCGCGGTGTCACCCAGGGATCAACAACTACCAGTCTCAATATTGATGCTATGCATCTGCACTATCACACCGCAGGCTGTCAGCGTATCTACATCAGATTTTGGCCTGTCCAATGGAGCTGGTCCCCCTCATGGACTTGTGCGTCCAGTGCGAAAAGAAATGGAAAGACAGGGACTACTGACTGTGAGTACTTTTTCGTCTCCCAAGTCACGGTCGTTTCAAAATCTAAGTGTAAATCCTTCGCTAAATCCTTCACTAAATCCTTCACTAATTTAGTGAAGGATTCAGAAACCTTCACTAATTTAGTGAAGGATTTGGAAACCTTCACTAATTTAGTGAAGGATTTGGAAACCTTCACTAATTTAGTGAAGGATTTAGAAACCTTCACTAATTTAGTGAAGGATTCAGAATCCTTCACTAAATTTAACAAGAATTGAAAACCCTATTCAAAAGTTCAGCCAGTCCAAGCTTTCAAACGGCACTTAGAAAGAGCTGTCTGGCGCGCAAGAAAGAACACTCTTTATATACGAAATGTCTTCTCTGTTATTTCGATTAAATTAGTCAAATGAGGCACGCCCCAGGAGTTGGATCAACAGGATTACCTACAGAGATTTTACGGCCACATCGAGCTATTGGATCGGAAACGATTGTCCAGTTTGCTTGCCAATCCCGGGCCGAAAACCGAGCACCTCCACTCTTCCAATATGCGCCGCAAAAGAGGATGGGAATGGGCCGACACTAAACTCGTTGCCGACCTACCTTATCTCAAGGCTATTTCTGGTTCTATCGATCCCACTAACTATCATCAGGTCATATAGCTGGCTTACAATTCAGAAAGCCTCAAAAACCGAAGTTGTGTTGCGAAATGGTTTGATTCGTTTACGGCGGCTTTGCTGACGTTGGGATATCGGCAATTGGTCTAGAACGGTACCGTTGTAAGGGTTCTAGATGAGGTGCAGGGCTCCGAGCTGATCGAAGTCGTACAAGCGCTACTGGCACAAGTGTGCATCCAATTCAAGCAACAAGACGCGACAGAATGCAGTGCCGGAGTGCAATGGGCCGATTGTAATACTCAGGCATGGGGATGGTTTCTTTGCCGACCGTCAACAATTCTCTGGAAGTCAATGGACCAGTCGGCCTGTAGATGGTAGAGGCGCTCTGGGCAACACAAGGGGCATAGAATCCTTTGGCAGTCTTTCGCAATTTCCTGATTACCATAGCTTGGGCCGTGGCTTGTATATTTCCGTTGTGATACTTATGCCACCTTTTCGTACGGCTCGGGCAGCGATCTCACAAAGTATCGGACCGTCAAGTTTACGCTCGGTGGCTGCGACCACCGCCCTGGACGGTAGCAATGCGGTCGTAGTGGAATCGCATAAGGCGATAAGCACAAAACTATGAAATATAACGAGAGGGTTTGATACTGCGCTCTTTACAATTCTTTAATTTCGTTTACTGGCGGCACCGTTGGAGTGGAGCGCGCCAGTCTTGCAAAGACCGGTCCATCGCGAACCGAAAACACCCTGATGGTCTTTTTGGTACATCTGAATTTAAACGCCTTTTACCCACACGCATCAACGGCTCGTTTATATTAAGCCGTCAATGTCGTGCAAGCCTGCGCCAAGTTTTTTGGACTGCATCACAGAAGCTCCAAACGAAAGCCAAAGAAAAGGTACAAAAAACATGTGCAATTTGTCAATTTCATTGCGAAAAAAATAAAGATGGGCTGGATATCGCAGTCGTTTGGCTCGAAACGCTCAATTGTCCCCAGTCAGCGCAAGGAGGGAATCAAAGACCTGCTCAAAGCGTGTTTAACACTGATTATTTCTGCGCTCGCTACGTTGAAACGTCTATGCGATGTCTTTGTTCTTCTCGGTGAGCTCCAATCGCGGAAGTTTTCTAAAACTTTTTGTGGTCTCTGTAAACGATAGCGGGATACGCTACTTTGTTCTTGGCGTCGGTCTCCCGGCAAGGCTTTGCCAGTTTTCATATCGAAACCGGACCCGACAACGTCTCTGCCGTTTTTGTAACGTGGAGCCTATTGGATTCTTCCTTCCTTCAGAAAGGCCTTGAACCGTCTAATTGGAACCGTGTTGGGTAGGTTTAGCTGTGGCCGACCGCGGTGTACGTTCAGCACTAGTCTCGTGCATTCACATTCAACCGGAAACGGACAACACAGGCCTGCCAGGCTTGTCTACGAATCATAGATTGATCGTTAATTTAGATAATGGTACCCCACAATTTTTCTCTATATCATTTACTGGAATATGTTGTTGGTGTCGATACCGCAACCAGTGCAGTGCAATACAGGATTCTTTACAGGGCGGCGTACTCTGCCGCCTTGCTTTGTAGCTGGATGAGATCCGCCTGTAGCATGGCTTCGTTGTAACCATTTTGGGTCGGATTTCGTCGACAAATGGAATTGTTGAGTGCCGTGGCAAAGGTGAGCCAGGCGAGGTAGGGAAGTAAGAGCAAGCCCGAAAGCGGGTTGTTCCGGTAGAACAAGGGAATGAGAATACCCAACGTAACAAGCATGAGTACATTGAGGATCATACCGAGTCGTAATCGTTGCTTTCCAAAGAAAACGGGTGCCCAGGTCAGATTCAGAACGAGGTAATGCACCATCCAGAGGAGGAGCGGTCCGGACGAAGTGAGCGAGGACGTTCGCTGGTAGACACGACAGGCCGCCACGCCCATGGAAGCGTAAAGGAAGGTCCACGTGGGTCCAAAGACAAAGTCCGGTGGTGTCCAGGAGGGTAAATCAATCTTCTTGTACCAGGTCTTGGTTGCCTTCGCCACAGCCGGGACACCAAGGATTCCCCCCAAAGCGTGTCCGGCAGCCCACACGATGGGCGAGGTTGACAGACTGGAGAGCGTCAAACTCCGAGCAGTGGTGGACTCATTTGGAACGTCAGGATACCGCGTTGGCTTGCGTAGACACGGCCGATGGTGGCGTCGATAACTATGCGTTCGAAAACCACGTACGGAACGCATTCGATAGACGAGAATCGAAGCAACAACGAGGGAAATCGTTCTCATCCTGCGGATTGGCCTGACAGTATTATCGGTGCCTAAACGAAACGTACTTGCTGGTGTTTCTGTACTGAGCGGCAGACCGATCCTAAGGTAGAGGTACTAGAGCCAATGCTGCAGTTAACTTTCGAGCTGTACAAGGTTTGCGACTGCTTGCTTGCTAGAGTGACAGACGTGCAAAAACCGATGGAAAGTTGGTTCTGGAACGGGAATCGCTCCTCGTAATAGTAACAACCAACAACGCAACCGAACCTCTACGCATAGTTTCATTGGGATTGGGTTTTTTCTCTATCCACCGTTGTACGTTTTCTATATTTTCGTTTACAGTTAGTGTTTTCTCATTCGTACGACACATTTATATTATGAATCGGAGATTTTCCCGACATAATTTCGACCAATCGAGTTTCCACACTCGCTTGAAGTGAGCACGGCCCCTTTCCGGCTTTCTTCTTTCGGGGATACCATTGCCTGCTGGAGCCCATATTCGATGTGTGGCCGTCTATACCATGGCGACAATAGCCTATCCATTGGCGTGGACTGCCGCCCTCGCGCTGTGCTTTGCGCTCTTCAGCGCCATGGCTCGCTACGGCGTTGGCGATGCGCTGGACACGATCACGGTCAACGGCAAAACGTGCTCGAACGGAATCTGCGTCGACCAGTTTGATCACTGGCAAACCGTCCCCATGACGTGGAAATGCCGAGATTTGCGTGACGATTGTACTCTCCGGGCTGTACGAGGTCTCTGCCAAACTGACTCTCTCTACACCCATCCACATTGTCCCGTTGCCTGTGGAGTCTGTCACAATCGCACTCGCGAAATTCCGTTCGAAACTTCCGCACCTTTCTCGTCCCATCCACGTAATAGACAGGGACTTGTCGAAGTTGCAGGTAGTCGCTTCGGCGTCCCGCAATTAATTCCCGAACGCGGATCCGACGACCGACAAGGAGTCTTGGATCGGATGCAGGACGCTCACGAGTATTGGGAAGACGTCGTGATGGAGGAAGATCGGTACCAGCCGGTGCGCACCCTGTGTCGCAATGAGTACGAACTTTGTGCGTTGTGGGCCGCCCGGGGAGAATGTACCAACAACGAACGCTTCATGAAGAAATCGTGTCCAGTAGTTTGCTATACGTGCGAAACGCTACACGTGGATGCCTTGTGTCCGTTCGACCCAAATATTCCGAATGCTTGGCAGCGGGGCGACTTGAATCGAATGTTTAAACGGATCGTTCACGACCCCACCTTGGCGCATTACCAAACTACCGTTCTTTCACGACCCGACTACGAACCGAACGACACGGTTGAGACGGCATCGTATCAAATTGGGCCCTGGGTGGTGATCATTGATGATTTTTTGAACGAAACGGAGACGTCCACATTGATTGCCTTGGGGGCGGATCAAGGCTACGAACGGAGCACCGACGTGGGTGAGATTCTGGAGGATGGGTCCTACGAAGATGACGAGTCTGAGACACGCACTTCCACAAATGCGTGGTGTTACAATGAGTGCGACGATCATGAAGTAACGCAAATTATTTGGGAACGGATGACTTTCTTGACCCAGATCCCCCCCGAAAACTCCGAGTCGTTGCAAATGCTTCGGTACGAGCCCGGGCAGTTTTACGCCGTACACCACGACTATATTGAAAACGACTGGAATCGAGCCGTGGGTTCCCGCATTCTGACCGTCTTTTTGTACCTCAACGACGTCGAAGAAGGCGGAGCGACTAATTTTCCAGAACTTGAATTGGCTGTTCAACCCAAACGAGGGCGTGCTTTGCTTTGGCCTAGTGTGCTAGACCAATATCCACACAAGAAAGATGATCGAACTGAACATGAGGCCCAGGTAGTGACTAAAGGGATCAAATACGGAGCTAATGCTTGGTTCCACCAACGAGACTATCAAGGATCAACACAGAATGGATGTTGACGACGAAACGGGGGTCTTTTACATGCCAAATATACCAATTCCTACCTGTGAAAGAGAATGCTGATATTAGATGACAACTAGCGGGGTCCTATACTGGAGATATCCTTCACAGCCAAATGCCATGGAATTTCTTTCATAGCGTCTGGCTGGTTTTTCACTGTCAATCGAGTTTATCTCGTTGGCGAAGAAAAAAGCTAATATTAAGCTGAAAAGCGGTATGCATGAATCGACTGTGAAGAAAATATGATCCAAAGAGTTCGCAATAGTCCACGCCGAGACGGTGTACAGTTTGTGCCGAGGCTAGCTTTTGCCGCTTAAGCCCGAGAAATCCCATTTGCATGATATGTTAATTCACTATTTCCAGATCTTTCGCGTTTAACATAAAACATTACCAAATGGAAGCTAAGCTATGAGAATCTATATTTTGTCAGCTCGCTCGTCCTGCGTTCATCGAAAATCCAAGGCCTATCAAGCTAGAGTCGAATTCATATCATCATAGAATGCATCTCCATGCAGAAATATAAAACAAGCGGAATCTTGCCAATATGAGCTTTTGGCGCTTACATTCATGCCCGAGAAATCCCATCTTGCAAAATATATTCCCGGATCATCCCTGTGCAACATAAAACATCACCAAATGGAATCGAAACCGAACATCTATTCACTGTCAGCTGGCTCGTTCTACGTTCATGGAAATCCAAGGCCTATCAACCTAGAGACGGATTCATACCACAGTAGAGTGCCGCTCCATGCAGAAATAAAAAATAAGCGGAATCTTGCCAAGACGAGCTTTTGGCGCTTACAGCTAAGCCCGAGAAATCCCATGTTGCAAAATATTCCCGGATCATCATCCCGTACAACATAAAACGGAAATGAAACCGAGCATCTATTCACTGTCAGCTGGCTCGTTCTACGTTCATGGAAATCGAAGGCCTATCAACCTAGACGGATTCATACCACAATAGAATGCATCTCCATGCATCACTAAAGAATCTTTTGCCGCTTAAGCCTGATACTCCCATGTTGTAAAACATTTCCAGACAATCCCCGATCAATACAAGACATCACCAAATGGAAACGATACCGACCTTGTAACCAGCGGGCCCAAGCAGCCTTCGTTTTGAGACTTATCCATCTAAATGGAAGCATAGCACTTTCGATTCTTCTACAGGAAAAGACCTCCAAAATAAGAGGTGTCCACAAAATACTTCTCTTCCTTCACTTGCATTACTTCCGTTCTAAGCCGTTGCAAAACCATCGTACGATGCACATTGCATTCCTTGCCTCGAGCCTGCTGATTTTCGCACGGGGTAGGTACAACTGAATCAGACCTTCTTTTTGGCTCCCTTGCTAAATGCTTCTTCGAGTTCTTGAGAGTATGCTGGTTGTTTCATTTCTCATAAATTCACTTGACAAATCATCTTAGGCGAATCTTCAAGAATACAAAGTAGGAACAGGCTATGGAGACCAGAAAACCAGCCATCGTAGGCTTGACAGCCATACAGACTGTATTAATGCGATCGCCAGCTTCACCTTGATTGATACTGGAACAATTCCCAACCGACTTTACACTATAGGATTAGATGATCTGTCATCCGCTATTGGCCCGTTTAATATTCGGGCAAATGTTGTGGACGACATCTGTACTGAGAGTGCTAGTATCCGTCTTGAAGGTGGTCCGTTCCCAAATCGCTGCGAGAGCAATCTTCCTTTCACAGCATTTGGAGACCCATCTTTAATGGACCTAGAAGATTCAGTCGCCAACTACTGCAACAGGGCAAGAAATATCCCTCCTGGAATTTACACCATTAAGGCTACTCCCTCAGCTGGACCAGCATGCTCTCACGAAAGCGAGGGAGACGAATTGGCAGGGAACCATTACAGAGCCCCAAGACTGTGTTAATGTGATCGCCAACTTCACCTTGATTGATACTGGAACAATTCCCAACCGACTTTACACTATAGGATTAGATGATCTGTCATCCGCTATTGGCCCGTTTAATATTCGGGCAAATGTTGTGGACGATATCTGTACTGAGAGTGCTAGTATCCGTCTTGAAGGTTGTCCGTTCCCAAATCGCTGCGAGAGCAATCTTCCTTTCACAGCATTTGGAGACCCATCTTTAATGGACCTAGAAGATTCAGTCGCCAACTACTGCAACAGGGCAAGAAATATCCCTCCTGGAATTTACACCATTAAGGATACTCCCTCAGCGGGACCAGCATGCTCTCACGAAAGCAAGGGAGAGGAATTGGCTGTGTCGTTTGTGATCCAAGAGCCAGAGCGCCCTACTGCCAAGCCTTCTGCCCATCCATCCAAGAGTGTTTCAAGCTGGAGCCAGGTTGGTATTGATATTGATGGTGAAAATGCTGATGACAATTTTGGAGGATCTGTTACCTTGTCAGCTGATGGTACAATAGTAGCAATTGGGGCTTCAAGCAATAATGGATCCGGAACTGGAGCTGGTCATGTGCGGGTGTACAAAAGGACTGGGACAGTATGGAATCAAATTTTTGGGGATGACATTGACGGCGAAGATGTGGACGACGCTTCCGGAAATGCTGTAGCCCTGACCGCAGACGGCAATGTGGTGGCAATTGGGGCTCTGAATAATAATGGATCCGGGTTTGAAGCTGGCCATGTGAGAATCTTCATATGGAATGGTGACATGTGGAAACAGCTTGGCCTCGACATTGATGGAGCAAGATCTGGAGACACGTTTGGTTGGGAACTCGCACTTTCTTCTGATGGGAAAACAGTAGCCGTTGGGGCACCATTCTCAGGTTCTGCTATAACTGGCTATGTGCAGGTATATAATTGGAATGGATCCGTCTGGCAGCAGCTTGGCCAAAGCATTTTGGGTGAAAATGATTTCGATTTTTCTGGAAGCTCTGTTGCCCTGTCTGGAGATGGAATGATTTTGGCAATAGGGTCTCCAAACAATGATGGCTCTGGTACAAATAACTTTGTTGGGCATGTGCGAGTATTCAAGTGGAATGGGTCCCTTTGGAGCCAAGTTGGTGTTGACATTGATGGCGAAGATATTGACGATGTTTCTGGAAGTTCTGTTTCCCTGTCTGCGAATGGTAAAATAGTGGCAATTGGAGCTCGTGACAATAGTGGATCCGGAACTAATGCTGGTCATGTGCGAGGATACCGGTGGAACGGGACAAGCTGGAAACAGATTGGACTTGACATTGATGGCGAAAATCCTGGCGATAAATCCGGTCAGCAAGTCTTGCTATCCATGGATGGCATGACGGTGGCAATTGGGGCCATAAGAAATGATGAAGCTGGAATAAATGCAGGCCATGTTAGAGTGTTTAAGTGGGACGGGGTAAATTGGATGCAGGTTGGCTTGGACATAGATGGCAATGGCCCTGGCGAATTTACTGGTGCCTCCCTTGGACTTTCATCTGATGGGAAGACTGTGGCAATTGGTGCTCCGAGGGCTGGAATTGGCGGTCAAGTGCGAGTTTACAGCATTGATGGCTAGATTGGCGGCCAAGTGAGAGTTTACAGCATCTATAGCTAGATTGGCACATAGTTCACTGTCAGTAGAAATCTGGTTTTTCTTATTCGGTAAGTGGATGCCAGAGAATTAATGTAATACAAGCGTATATTACATTAATGAAGGCCTATAAATCACATCAGAATTTGTTTTCATCTGAAAGAAATTTGAAAATTTCGCAGTCCCAGTCACTGTTGGGCACGAATCTAGCCCGTTATTGTCCCTGTTTCCTACCCGGATATTGCAGGAGTCACGATTTGGTATTCTGTCATGCAAATTGCGTAGTCCTCTCTTTTGCCTGTTCGTGGCTCCTATCACCCGCGACGATGGATGTAGAGTAGTTAGGATTCATTAGGCGAGCTCCTTGAAGCGTACACTTAATCGGCATGACGCTGTGCCGGACGCGGACTCATCGGTGGGCTTTCGGTTGTCGTAGAACACAGTTCGTCATGGCCGTTCTGCTGTTTTCAACAACGGTAGTCGTTAAATCGCTCGTTTCGCTCCAAACATCAACACGTGTGCGAGGAAAGAACAAGCATGAAGTGTTTGAGTTTTTGGCGACCCCGGCCAATTGGCCGACGATCGTCTTGTCGTCATGGGAGGTTCGTGGAAATGCCAAGGACCGCCTCCTAAAGAGACGAGACGTTGTAGCGGAGATTTTTGGGCTACCGCCGGTACTGCCCCTGTCGGTGGAATGGCAGTGCGTGGAAGCCAACGAGAAGAAAGGTATCCTAGATATGCGTTCACCTTCGGGTGTCGATGGTCTGGCGTCGGACTGTCGTATGCTCTTTGAGATTCAAGAAGACCAGGACAAGAGCAGTACCATCTCGGTGCAGCTCACCATGGAATACGTGCCGAACAATTGGTTGGCGCAATTCGCAATTCCAATTCTTACTGTAGACAACGCGTTGGCACTCAAAGTATTGTTTCCCAATGCGCTCCGAAGTGCTGGGAGGACGGCGTTGAACGACTTCCGATCGCTCATGGGTGTGCTCTACGGTGTTGCTGGTCTCGCGCATCTGGCCGATTGCGTGCTGGGTTCATCTCAGCTCTTGCAAGCCTCTGGAAGTGCGGGATTTTACAATCTACCGTTGCCTGGACAGTGTTTCGCGCTACTATGGTGCGCCGCGGGGCCTGTGGCGTTCGTTGCGTCCCGGAAGGGTGTGGGCGACTACGGATTGATCGCGTACGGCGCGATCGAAGTCACGGGGGCCGGTTTTCTGGATGCTACAGCAGCGACCTCAATAGCCATAGTTGACGGTGTAAACCCGCTACTGAACGCCGTTGCCGTGCAGGCTATTGTGGGAGCCGCGTGGTTATATGCGTCGCAAAAGAAAGACAAACCCGAGCCTCTCTCTCGGTAGTCATTTTTGTACACATTGTCTAGAGAAGGGTGTAACAGGTACAGCCATTGAGTGTTGAAGCAATGGCAAAGTTTGATTGTCCTTTGGTAGCTAAGATAGTGTGCTTGAAGTTCATAGCCTTGTACGATTTCACATTAGGTAGTCTTCCAGAGTGTCGAATTGTACCTGTTCTGTAAACAACTCCTGAGTTTCAAAATCCCGTGAGTGACGTCAACCCAACTAACTGTAAGCCTTTAGTCAAGGCGTCGACTGCAACAGAAATTCGGTTGGCCACACAAAACCAAAGAACACTTTTTTGTCTCATGTTAGAAAACGCCACCAAGCCAACCCATGGAATTCACGCGACGATTCTGTAGACGGTTTCTGCTTCGTAGCTTCATTTCTTGTATCGTGGTATGGAAAGCATGCCGCGGCTTTGTTCCAGCATTGACAGTACCCGCAGCGGCCACATCCAGACGGACTTTTCCGCGAGGGATCGCTCCGTCTCCGCTGTGCCATACGGATTCTGCACACGTTCCTCACCTATCGGCTTCAAGAGCAGTATTCGACGAAGAGAATCCCTCGCTGGAGGAGGCGTTAGACCGTACTGCGTTTGTGTTCGAATCTCTCACTGTGGAGGAAACTCAAAAGCGGCTGGTTACGGAAGGAGTTCAGTACTCTGAAACTGCCGCGAATTCAAGTTTGTTGGCGAATCAAGCCCCGTCGATGCAAACAAACTCGACGCTTCGAATCTCTGCTTTCGAGAGGGTTCCGGGATGTGTCGCCAATGTCAATATACGTTCAATTCTGTGTCCTGTTCACGACTCGTATAGCGTCAAACTGGAAGGGAACGCCGATGCATTGCTGAGTAGGGGGTTGCTGGCAATCACTTCCCGGGTGTTATATTCACAGCAGGCTGATGCCATACTGCAAATGGAACCCAAAAATTTGGCCGATAGACTCGGGATAAGGCCTGCACTGAGTCAGGGACGCAACGACGGCTTGGCAAGCATGCTTCGTACTGTTCAACAGCAGATTCGAACCTTACAGTGTGACAAGTCAGTCGTGAAAATCGAGGAAAATCCTCATCGTTCAGGCAGACCTACAGTGGCGCTCCTGCTTTCCGGCGGGGTCGACTCATCAGTTGCACTCAATTTGCTGGTTCAGCAAGGTTACGACGTTACGGCCTTCTACTTGAAAATCTGGTTGGAAGACGAGCTCGCTCATCTCGGCCATTGCCCCTGGGAAGACGACTATCGGGTTTGCCAGGAAGTCTGCGAACAAGCCGGTATCCCACTGGAAACCGTCAGTTTGCAAAATGCCTACAAATCGCGTGTAATTGCTTACACAGTCCACGAAGCCGAACAAGGACGGACACCCAATCCCGATATCATGTGCAACAGCCGCGTCAAGTTCGGCTGCTTCTACGAGGCTATCGATCAACGAGAGTTTGACTTTGTCGCATCCGGACACTACGCACAGCTAGTCAAGGATACAGAAACCGGATCCATGCGCTTGCTTCGAGCACCTGACCCCATCAAGGATCAATCCTACTTTTTGTGCACCTTGACGCAAGATCAACTACAGCGTGTTTTGTTTCCCATTGGTCATCTGCAAAAGTCACAAGTCCGAGACCTTGCTGACGAATTTATCCTACCGAATCGTCTTCGTCCAGACTCTCAAGGATTGTGCTTTTTGGGCAAGGTTAAGTTTGACGAATTTCTTGCCGTGTATTTAGGGACCAGACCGGGTCCGATAGTGGATGCGGGGACCGGGGATGTAGTGGGTCAACACCATGGGGTTTGGTATCATACGGTGGGCCAACGCAAAGGCATTGGTCGAGTATTAGATCCACTGGCCACGTCCCGTGGACCTTGGTACGTAGTAGCCAAAGATCCCGGAAAAGATGTGGTGTATTGTTCCAACCAGTATGATGAAGACATTTTCACCGCTTCAAGATCCGAATTTGCCGTTGAAAATATTCATTGGATTGCGGGTCAAGCGCCGCCAAACCTCCTAAAAGGAGACGGCGGACGATTCGTCATGAAGATACGACACGGGCCAGATCTTGTGAAAGGAACGCTGCGTTTGACCAATACGGCAGGCGAAGGTGACGTAAAGCTGGATTCTAAGGATGGCGGCTTAGCACCGGGTCAATACGTTGTTTTCTATAAAGACGAAGAGTGTCTGGGCGCGGGCGTGATTAGCGAACGACATTGGGCTCGCCTTTTGAAGGAACAGGATCATTCCGTGGTATGTGCTGTTCCGATAGGTCAAAGCGTTTCATAAAGACAACCAAGGACAACGCTTTCTCATCGTCAAGTATTTGTCACAAATAAAACAAGATAAAATGCAGAGAACTAGCTCGGAAGTAGCGTTTGTTAATGCTTGTGGGTAGTATCTTGACTCTTACAATTGATTTTAGCCTTCTGACAGTAAGTCATGACGTTCCTATGTACTGGAATAGTATTCATCGTCTTCATCATCGAATCTATCTAACTCATCGAGCTCATCTGGTGAGTCATCATCATCGTCCTCGTCTTCATCATCTTCGTCGATAATTTCAAATTTTAGATCGTCGCGTTTGAGCATTTCCAACTCAGATATATCCGCCAGTTCTCCTGCGCACAATTCCAAAACCTCGTGCCATAGCGGTTTGGGCAAACTCAAACACTGTTTCAGAGCTACGGACCGCGCACAGGCAACCGGCTGGTACTTTCCCAAAACGACCGATAGATCCAAGGTGGATTCCACGTAAACGTGTCGTCCTACGAAAAACCGGAAATCCAGTGGTTGATACTTGCCTGAGATTACTCCTTCCACCGCCGCTTCGATCCCACCTTGATAAATACCGCTTCCGGGCGAAATTTCATTCGCACCGGCCAAGTCGGCAAGTCCGTGTACTAGTACGGCCGGTTGGTCCTGATCATCCGGTCCACCAATGTAAACGGCACATTCTCCACCGAATGCGCGCATGAATCGTGTAACATCCTTTTTTGGTTTCGTCTTTTCGCCTCTGTATGCACCGTTAAGTACCAATTGTCCGAGACTGTCAGTAAGTTTCAATGCCATGGGACGATTCAATACTAGAGTTGTCGCGGCTCCGTTGCTTTCGTTGCGTTCCATCACCAAACACACCTCTTGCCATGTTTCTTGATTGTCCAAATAAAGCGTGAGCATTTCGGAGGCGTCGTCGTCCAGTGAGGTTGGATCGATCTGTCCATCGTCCCCGGCTTTTGCAGCAATGGTGAGCATATGCTCTTCGACGAGCGTCTGAGCTTTCGCGTACCAGGTGGAGGGCTCGACTACTTCATTGTCTAATTTCTTCCGTAATAAAGTCCCCATGACGGAATGTTTGTAGTTACGAAAGAGTTCAACTTCTAGTGGCATTCGTAGCACCAAGCCGCCTACTTCCGGCTTTCACGATTGAAACATAACAATGAGCCAATATAGAGTAGAAGAAGGAGTGAGCTTAAAAGGACGTATAAAACAAAATTTCTTTTAGCTGCAATATCGTTCTTACCGTAGATGTCTCGTGGGCCCAAACACCAGACACGTATTCCTGTCCCAGCTGGCTACTCTGAGATTTTAGGAGCTCCTCATTTTCCTTACTAACCGCCCTGGCTTTATTCTTTTTGGATACGGCAGCTTCGCTGGAATCCGAACCCGTGGAATCGCCATCGGAAGAAAAGGAAAGATTCCGGCGAAAGGCTCTCCAGTCTCCGAGAGAATCAGGATCAATCTCATCCTCATCATCGTCTTCCTCGTCTTCCTCCTCCTGATTCCTGTCAGATAAAGCACTCCAGGGCCTTCGACTTAATACTTTGCGAATGCGAGGGGTCTCAAATACTATGGTTGTTGCGACATGCGCGTCTTTTCTCAATAAAGAGAAAGAAGATGAAGGTAGCGTTGGTTGAAAGGCCACCGAAAGCTCGAAAGAGGTGAATGAAGATACCGTCAGTAGGCAGAAAATCTGTGCCAAGGAAGTTGACGTGCGCGTCGTTGCTAACGACGACGATATTGATTCTCCCATTGCGTTGTTTTAAAAAATTGATTACGCGGAATGGCTTATTGTCTGTCGGCTCCACGGGAACGTTATCGATGAACTGGTGTGCAACGTCGATGTGTCAATGATTACCGTACTTGTGTGCAACGAGCTCACTGGAAAAAGAATCTCGGGGAGTGGAGAAAGCTACTTGATAGTGTAAGTACTACTAGGTTACACATGCTCGTACTAGCGACGCGTCTGTCCTTGCACATTGCGGCAAAAGAAATCCAACCACTCTAATAGCTAGGTTCACTTTTTCGGAAATCTCGACCAATGAATGGGCAGCATGACATCGCTCTAGCTTGAAAGGGCGACAATATTGATTCCTAGTTCCGTCATCAAATAGCTCTTGTTCCCTCTAGAAAAGAGTCATGCCATTGGCTCGACCCCGTCCCACTAAATGGCCAACGAGAGTTCGTGTTGCGACAGAGACATTACCACATTTTGGAACCAAACGCGAACTCTCAGTTTCCAGTTTCGCCGTAGAAATGCGTTGAGATGGCTCTTGGGCCGTGTCCAATGAGAAGCATTCGAATACCGGGGATACGGGCCGAGTCAAACCGCGAACTTACGCTGCGGAATTGATTTTTTTGTCGGTAGGCCGTCATTCGACACAAGAAATTCTGCTCGGTCGACACACACAAAATTACCCAGCATCTACTATCCCACCATGTTGTTGCGCTTTGTTCCGACATTTGCTTACTTTTCATTACTCGTGCCCTTAGTAACCTGGGCTGGCCGTACGACCGTTTTGACCCACAAAAGTGCTTTGCACGTCCAAAATGCCAACAGTCAGAATGCCTGCGTCGATGGCAGCAGTGAGGGCTTTTGGGCCGGCGCTAACAACTCCACACGGACGTCTTGTAGTTGGAATGACGAAGCCCAGATAATTGCGGAGTCGACATACGAGCTGTCGTCACCGGCGGCCCCTGAGGCGGACAATTTGGGATCCAAATTGGGCGTTCCACAAACCATCGATGCGGCGCGATCGCAAGAGATTCTGGAACGCATCGCTAGCGCCCAAACTTACATGGACGAGGTAGTCGCCATCGACGAAAAGTACGCTAAAGTACGGGAATTGTGCGATAACAAGAACGCCAACTGTGCGTTTTGGGCGGTTATCGGCGAGGTACGTACCAAGGTGGACCTAATTGTTGCAGACAGTGATGCTATGAAATGATGATTTCTAATTTTTGGCGTTTTTGGACTTCTTTTGCTCCCTTCTTACATTAGTGCGAGAACAATCCTGGCTACATGAAATTGAATTGTGGTCCAGTTTGTAAATCGTGCGAGCAGCTTCACGTCGAAACCCGGTGTCCCATGGACCCTGACGCCGTCGATGCCTTGTACCCGGGAACCCTCACGCATATGTTCGAAGGCATCCTCGCCAACCCCGATTTCCAAAAGTATGAAATATCTGTCTTGTCTCGGCCGACACTAGCTCCTGGGGATACAGAAGAAACTGCAGACTACTTTGTTGGTGGCCCGTGGGTGATCATGCTCGACAACGCCTTGTCGTCGGAAGAGGCAGATCGACTGATTGAGTTGGGCGGTATTGAGGGCTACGAACGCAGCGCCGATGTCGGTCACCAAAAGGCCGACGGTACGTTCACAGCAGAAACTAACTCGGGCCGCACGTCGACTAACGCCTGGTGCCAACACGACTGTTACAAAGATCCAACGGCGCGCGCCGTCATGGACCGAGTAGCCAACATTACCAGTATTCCCGAAGTGAATTCCGAGTATTTGCAAATGTTACAGTACGAGAAATCACAGTTCTACCAAACTCATTCAGACTACATTCCTTATCAAGTGAATCGACCAACAGGTGTCCGCATTTTGACATTCTACTTTTATTTAAGCGATGTGGAAGAGGGTGGTGGTACAAACTTTCCCAAGTTAGGCCTCACCGTGACGCCGAAAAAGGGTAGGGCCGTGTTGTGGCCTTCAGTCTTAGATGATGAACCCAATCAAAAGGACGCCCGCTCCGATCACCAAGCCTTGCCGGTAATCAAGGGCGTCAAGTATGGTGCCAATGCATGGATTCACCAACGAGATTATAAGACATGGAGCCAGAAAGGATGCTAAGGAATCCTTTGTGGTGCGGAATTACATTTCAAAGGCCTCCGTCAAACATATCCATAAAAATTAACTTTTTCGTCTATATTTCACAGCTTGTGTACATTGTATATAAAACCTTTTTAAAGCGGTCCCCTTTCTCGATGGTCGTAGCGCAAGTTGCCAGGGGACAATCAGAGTGCACACTCTACGTTGTTCATATCGCCGCAGACCTCAAAGCATAGTACCAACACTTGCCTGCTCTCCATATTCATTTGTGATGGCCAGCATTTTCCGTTTCGGCAGGCAGCAAAGCTGACTCGACTTTGGTTCTGCAGTGGCTTTTGCTATAGCTGGAAGGAGACTTGTCGTTCGAGAAAACAACTGATACAACATAACCTACCCGACCATCTACTTACTATTAATCATAGCGGTGACTGTGACACGAAAGATACCAGACACCCGGATTTTCGATCGATCATCGGTTTGACCTCCCATAGTCCGGGGATGTCTTCGAACATCCAGAGCTCTCGAATGGAAAACCTTCGGCGTTCCCCGAGCCGCCGCCGTACTCATGACAACCCACGAGGGCTCATCACTAATGCAACACAAAACCCTTTGCTAGGATATACGTATTCTTTGGATTCCGTCAGGCATGAAGTCGTCAACAGGGCTTGGGATCGGAGTGGCGTTGCTCTACGGCTGTACCGCAGCAGTGGCGTTCACACCCACTCACTCTGCCACGATACCACCGCCAACGCATTCCTCTCCAGCCTTGCAAGGGATATTGCCGAACTATCGGGCATGCCAGATTCCCCAAGGCTGTCCAAGTCTGGATAGGCTGCGTTCACCTACACAGACTTCGACGGCATTGCAGGCAGTGCCTGGCGGCAGGAAACATGCAACCACGTTGGCCGGTCGCCTTTGGCCCGCTATTCGAAAGTTCTATATTACTCCAGCAAAATTCAAAGCCATCGTTGCTGCCGTTGTGCACATCACCGATTGGCAAGACATTATCTTGATAGGAATCGTGGCCTATGGTATAAATCCACTGGCTAGACTGACCTTCGATATGATGTCCGACGAAAAGAAAGAAAAGCGAACGTACTTTGATCGGAAGCGTTTTGGTGTCGCTTCGACCATTGCACAAATCGCTCGTGTTTCGCTGTCCGTCTACATTTTCGACGTCATATGCGTGATTTTGACAACACTGGATTTTGACTTTCCCACGAAATGGATGCTGCCACAGGCCTATTCCAAGATTGCGTACTCTACTTGGTTCTTACAGCATTTCATTCTGTGGAAACGAATGGCACTGTGCAAATGGTTCAAGGTGGATCCCGAAGACATGGGCCGGATCGAGCTCCTGGATCGGGTTGTATCAGGTTTGGCAGGAGCTACTTACAGCTTGTTTTTGTTTGATTGGTTGTCGATAAGAATGGGGTTTGCCAGTACGTACGCGTGTTGCCTCTCGCTGTACTTATTTACGTCTGCTTGCTCACAATATATCATTCTTTTCTTTCAACGTACATACTACATCACCTCAGTGAAAGGTATCTTTGCTTTTGGCAGCGTCGGTACTTTGGCATTTACATTGGCGAGCCAGGGTCTGGTAACACAGCTCATTTCAGGACTTTTCTTGACGGCGACGGACAAAATGTACGTTGGCGATGCCGTCCAATTTGGTGACGGCACGTCGGGAAAGATTATACGCATGGGATGGATGAACACTTTGATTCGTAACGGAGACAACACAATTACCAACGTCCCCAATGCCATGCTCGCCAACCAAAAAATCACCAACCTTTCCCGTCTACGCCAGTGTCAAGTCAAACAAGTGCTCCGTTTCCATTATGATGATGCCGATCTACTGCCGGAAGTTCTCGAATCGATCAAAACCGAAATTAAACAATCGTGCCCCAAGCTAATTGATGGAAATCGTCCGTTCCGCGTATTCTGGACTGGTTACAACGAGGATCACCTGGAAGTTATGGTCGATACGCATCACTCCATTGCTCCTATCGGTGACGCCTACTGGATTAATCGCCAAAAAGTCCTTATGGCTATCAATCGCGCCGTTAAGAAGCACAACGTCGAAATCGCGCAAATGTACAGCTTTGCCACTTCGGGAAGTGAACCAAGCTGGCGCGTGATTCCAAAGTCCACGATGACGATTAATCCCAAAAAGGAAAGCGCTTCGAAAGAATAGTCGTTCATGACGTCTGTTCTGGCGCCAAGCAAGGTTTCCGAAAGATTGCGCCATTCTAATATTGATCGTTTCCATGGATCGATCCCATTTTTGACCACGCCAAGTGTGAGACTCCTGGAAACCAGCAGTAGCTGCCCGTACATGGGATACTTTGCATCTTGACTATACTTCCATTGATAGTCTAACCATTGTATTGTCATGCAAGAGTTAGTCAAGCTAGCTAAGAAAATAAGATTGCTTCTCTAGAGAGTTTTGTGACAGAGATAGAGTAGTAATTACCTTGAGAGGTAGCGGGGCGCGTCTGATTGTGAGACGAAAGTAGTTATAGAATGACTGTGAATGAACGACGACACCTACCCTATTTCTAACTGTTAGTCAATAAATTCTGTTCTACTAGCTCTACCATAGCTACTAGTGTTTACATGAGACGGAAAGTCGTCTGCGAAACAGCAACCATCTTTTCGCCAGGCTAACAGTGAGTGTAAGTGCCTGTGAAACACGATCGCTACCGAGCGAAGTCAATCACATAATAGAAGTATGCTTTGCCTAGAACAATCGTTGGCCTGTTAGTGCCCTACGAGATGCTCTTTTCCAATCGGTGATTACCAACCAGAAGTGGGAAAAGAGCTCCCGCAGTATTTCTTAGAGTAGTTATCCTTTACATGTTACTAGAACCAGCGAATGGCTTCCATAGTTGCACGGACAAAGGAAAGTAGCGACGGATGACACACGCACCGTCTGCGTCATCTGGTGACATGCCGAAGTGTCTCGTGTGCTACACACACAATTCTAACACTCCTCTTCATCCGTAGCCACGTGCCCGGATTAACCAAACATAAACCCACCTACCAGCGTGCAAAACGTTTTAATCGTTTGTGCCTTGGTAAGCGTGTCTGCAAAGTTGTCGACCCCACCCGTCTTGATAGGGTGACATATTCCGGCGGCCGCGGCTTCGCGCGTCTTGTGATACGCGATCGCAACGTGTTTTTTCTTCAATAGACTTTCTGATATAGTGGCGTTTTGGATGACTCCAAGGTTGTCCCCACAAATCATACTCGCATGTTCGACCTTTACACCCAGACATCGAAGCATGTAACGTACTGCAATCAACTCCTCGACGGCGGTTTTCATTCCACAGAATTCAGCACCGTATGTCGATGTTTCAATGGCTCCCTGTCGCTTACTCGTATAAAAAACAGGGGTACGCCCGACAAAGATCAAAAGACCGGTTATGGAACGCCTCGAGACCTTGTCGTGGGCATGGTCAGAGTCGACAAACACGGTTATTTCGATTTCGTCGATCAGCGGCTTGGGAAGGTTAGCGTCAATTTCTTCAAAAGCTCCAGGATACTGATCGCCAAGTTCTTTCGTGAAATCTCGGGATAACGAATCTTCTCCGCCTTCGTAGATGGGATCTCGGGAATCTACAACAATTCGCCGATTTGGTCGCTTCTTCAGATATCCAAAAACCCTCAGAAGGCGCTCCAAATGTCCCTTTCGAGGGCACGCAGTGAAGCGTGAAAGAGAAGATGTCGCGTGGGCGACGTCAATCCGTCCGATAGTCACGACCCAAACTAGGATTCCGATCAACATTTGGTACTTTTGATGTTCGTCGTCGCTCAACAAAGGTGTAGAATCCAATTCCGGGTGGTCGCCTGTCTCAGACGGACACGAGTATTTTTTCAAACTCCCGAAAATATTTTCTACTCGCTTGATTGCTTCGACAAGATACTTTTTGCATCCAATGCACCACCGGCCTTTTCGATCTTTCTTGTAATCATTTCCAAGATAGTAGTCTGGAGGCCCGACGGATTTAACTGAATAAATTGCCTTTATACTTTCCATGATTTTTTCTGGTGTTTTAGAAACAATCATAAAATCATCCACATGTGTACAAACATATTCGTAGAATAGGCTTTCGTTGCCCAATCTGATCCAAACATCCTTGTCGTAACGACTCTGTTTGAACTGTAATGCACGTAGGGTATCCGCAAAATGTGCATGCCAACGTTCCGAGCTCGATCGTAGGCCGTACAGCGCTTTTCGTATAATAACAATGCTGCCTACGAGATCGCTGCCGAATTCGGGTCCTGCCTTTGCATATACCTTCTCGTTCGTGTAGGCATTTACATAGGCATTCGCCACGTCTCCGCAAAGTTGCTTCAGGTTGGCCTTGTGCGCAATTACATGGAGTAACTTCACACTGATGCCTTTGACCGTCGAAGAGTAAATGTCGTGATCCAACGCATCGACAAGGTGACCGCCGGCAACTAATCTGGCCTTGCGACGAAGATCTTGCTTGACATCGAACACGGTCATGAGGGTAGTTTTCTGAAATTCGTTGCCCGGCGAAAAATCGCTTGGCTTGAATTCAAAGCACTCCAAATCAATGAGACTTGTGATTTCAAGTTTGATCGCGTCTTGCCAAAGGGAATTACCATTAGACTTGTCCAACTCGATTGCGTCTCGAACACTTCTTGGAACTCTGACGCCATATTTCAAAATAGGCTTAATAGAGTAGATCTTCTTCTTCTTACGTTTTTGAACGCGTCTAACCGA
Organism: Phaeodactylum tricornutum CCAP 1055/1; assembly: GCF_000150955.2. Lineage (NCBI taxonomy): Eukaryota > Bacillariophyta > Bacillariophyceae > Surirellales > Neidiaceae > Phaeodactylum > Phaeodactylum tricornutum. The sequence goes on from NC_011687.1 coordinate 607,326, forward strand.
ATAGATATCGTTGTGTTCGTCTAGATGAAAATCGTACAGCCTAGCAACTCTTCGTACTGCTCGTTGCAGATCGCGAAGTGTCTTCTTTGCCCAGTCTAGTGTTCGGTCTCCTCTCGTTGTTGACCTACTAACGCCGCCTGTGCTCACGATGTATTCTGCAGTCATCTTGGGGTGATCCTCTTTCATGTCTCGAAGCTCCTCCCAAGTCGTCTGCTCGGTGGCCCAAGTTACCTTCAACTTGAGTCGACCGTCCATCCAATTGTGTCCGACGATTTTCGTGACATGGGCTCCGCCAACTCCTGAAGCCGTGGACTCGTTTATGTCTAGGTAGTCGTTGATCTCGCTTGTCATTTCGACCTCCGCGTCGTTGTTTAGCGGGTCGAAAGACTGAAGTGCTGAACCGTCGACCTCCTCGCGAGCCCTCTTCGAGTTGATAGTAGAGTTAGTTGTCTTTGACTCACTGTCTTCGTACAGCTCGTCACCGTCGGACGTTTCAACTTCGACGGGAGAACAGTGATCGCTTTGGCTTTCCGCTTTGTCGCCCCCCTGCTCCTCTGAATCCACGCTGGTGATAGGAGGAGTATCATCAAAACGGACCAGTGACTCCAATTCACTACCGTCCAAATTTCTTTCTTTGGCTCCACGGGAGTCGTCGCTACGAGAGTTTCGCTTTTTCGAGCGACGACGCTGCGTACGCGACGGCTGCGTCTTGCTGAAGAGAAGATCTTCATCTTGGTAGGAGACCACTGGCTCCTTTTCCTCCAAATGACGCGAGCGGACGACATTTCGAACAAGCTCGCGACCTTGCTTCCAATCGTTATTGGGAGTAGTCCAAATCTTGTAAGTAAAAGCGTCGCCATGGTCCCAGGCAATTCCAACAAAACGACCAGGGAGAAAATTAGGAGCTGGGTACTTGGCCGTTGGTTCATAGTACCAAACGGGTTCCCAGAATCGGAATCGAAACATGGAAATATCCGGCGTGTGACCGTACATTTTTTCCATCGGGGTGCGAAAATTTAAATCCTTGTGAGCCGAATGATTCAAACAGTCAACAATAAATTGTTGGCAAAAACACCAAAATGTGAGCGGTGTTTTTCCATATCGCAAAGTGAGAATAGTTCGCTTTTTCACGTCTTGAATTTTGCGTTCGGCTTGGTTTTGGTTTTGATTGTTCGGAACGGACTTGATCTGTCGAGTTACATTTTCCCGACTAGTCTTAGTCCACTTTTTACCGATTTGCGTTCTAGCATTGTCGGTTAATAGAACATTAGGTGCTCCCACATTCCGTATAAAATCTTGATACGCTCCGTGCGACTGCGACTCCTTTCTCATACCTCGAACATAAGTATAGTTAGATTCATGGCAAAAGAAAATCTGCACGCACAGAAACCCTTCAATAGACTCAACGGACGAGAAGAATGTATCCGAATCAGTGCGACCCTCGATTCGACGAGGATGCAAAGCATGAATGCGAGACTTGCGATGCTGACGCGGAGCTTCTCGTTTATCCATTTCGACCGGGGCAGCACATAGTTGCGTCGTCGCCAGGAGAGTCTTCGATAACGTAAACTCCGGGCAGTTTCCAAGCCGTTCGGCCCATGGAGCCCGCTCAGGAACTATAGCAACCGGCGTGCGTCGAATAGGATGGATGCTAGATCTAACTAGCCTTCGAGGACTTAACCAGTGAATTTCCAAGTTCTCTAGCTCCTTTTCGGTCGGTTTGCGTAGGTAGAACGAAAGCGTTTTCTCGTCGACAAAGTCCAATGCAATGGAAATTCCGTCGACTTCAATGCTTTGAAGCCCTCCATCCCGGATGGTCGTGTCCGAAACAATGACACCGTGTTTTCGTAACTCGTGTGTGTTGAACAACGACTCCGTCTGGGTGCTTCTTTCATCATATCCCACGTTACCGGCACCAATTAGGATCGTTCCTTCTTTAGGATGATCGTACGCAGCCACCGCGTTAACCAGTGGCAGGCTGCATTTGCCCATCCCTGCTAAAGCTCCGCCTAGCTGGGCTTCTACACCGATCACCTTTTCCAGAACTGTCCATACGTCCCCGCCAACAATGTCGCATTCAGTCCCTGGGTCTAGGATAGCTCTTGGTTTCTCGTTGCCTACGCGTCCGCGGCGGGAGATGAGGCTTCGACGAGACTTGGCACGCTTGTGCTTCCGCTTCGACGGATTCTTCTGCTTTTTCGCCCGTTCTTTCTTCACAGGTGCAGTAGAATCATCCTCTTGACCGGACTCAATTTCGACATCGTCATACTCATCACCTTCGACGTGGTCGTCCGGATCCTTCATACTGATCCGGATGGAGGAGTCAGGCGTGCCGGATGTCTTCGTTTCCGTTCGACGGACAACACCGGTGATTCGCCTCCCCTTGCCTCTCTTGCCCTTCTTGGACGAGGAACCCCCCTTGCCTTGGGTGTTGCGGGTCTTGACGGATTCGTCGGAACTGCCATTGTCGTGCTCTCTTTTCGACGGGGTTTTACCTTTCCCGTCATACTCAGTGCTTGCCAGTTCGTCCGATCGAAGAATGCGCCCTTCGGAGTTCCAAACTCCCCTCCACTTGATTAGATTCTTGCGAGCACTTGCCGGCTTGACCAGGTTAAGTATAGAGTTCGGAATCGAAGGAATTTTCCCACTTGACGGACCTCCACTGTTCGACTTGCCGCCCTCGCTCGACTTGAACCGTCTAGCTTTCTTGGCCGACAAAGTGGAGTCCTTCATGAGGACTTGCTCGCGCATACGAATGCGCGCAACACATTCATTAAAATCCGCAGTCGAATCGCCTTCCAACTGCTGTTTGACCACATCGTAGTCTTCGTCAATGATCTTGTCGAGAAACTGACGTCGTTTCGTATCCGCCGTGTAGCCCTCACCGTTTTCTTCGAGCTTCTGGCTGAATCTCTTGAAATGGTTGACAAAAGTCCCGGCTGGGGTCGCATCGTCAAGCAGTAGCGTGTCCAGCTTGCTACGATACTTGTCGATGATCGTCCGACCGGTATCCGACATACCATACCATTCCTTGATAGCCATCCACGCGGCGTATCCATTCTGGTCCTTCACGTCTTCCATGATATGCATTGCAGCACCATCCACAAGAGCAATCACAAACATGTGATAGAGCTCATTGTTTCTGGCGGCATCGAAATCATTTCCGACTTCCGGAGGACCGTCGAGAAGTTTACGGTAAACGGTGATTCCGAGAGCCGCTGCGGTTTTCGTCGACCAGTCTTCGAAATCTTCCAGATCACCTGAAAACTTCGAGATCGTGTTAATGCTCGCTTTCATCGTTCCGTGGCGAGGGTCAAGTCCAGCAGCCGGGTTAGGAGCATTGGCTCCAACATTCTGATGGTTAGATGACAACGCGAGGTTGATCTCTCCCATCGTCGTATCGGGACCGATTTCCTTACCGCTGCTGAGGTACTCAGCCACACGCTTCAGTTTGTATCGCTTCGCCAGCGTCCCAACCTGGTCTCCCAACACTTGCGTGAACGCGGGAAGGTCCAACGACGCGATGGTAGTCCGATCGGTGATACCGGCTTCAGCAAACAAAGCTGCTTCGGTATCCGACAAACCGACGAGATTAATGATCAAAGGTTCCATGTTTCTGCGGGATCTGTTACTCATAAAGAATGAACAAACTTCGTCTCATAAGCTAATAGAAGTATGCTTTGCCTAGAACAATCGTTGGCCTGTTAGTGCCCTACGAGATGCTCTTTTCCAATCGGTGATTACCAACCAGAAGTGGGAAAAGAGCTCCCGCAGTATTTCTTAGAGTAGTTATCCTTTACATGTTACTAGAACCAGCGAATGGCTTCCATAGTTGCACGGACAAAGGAAAGTAGCGACGGATGACACACGCACCGTCTGCGTCATCTGGTGACATGCCGAAGTGTCTCGTGTGCTACACACACAATTCTAACACACACGCCGAAAGTCGCTCGTTAGCGTGTATTATAGCGGCACAAATACCCTCGCTAGCAGTGTAGGCAACACTTCACTTTCGGTTAACACTCAAGTAACAGTAAGGTAGTTCAACCGTACACGGCTTGTTGATGGCCCCAACTGGCACACTGGCAACCAACGTATTCCATCTGCCGGCACGCGAGAAAAACAGACTTCTGAATTTTGGAACGCAGTCTCGTGATGGGACCAGCTTCGAAACCAGCAACAGCGTTTGCTGGATCAATCGACCAGAGTCCCTGGGCAACTGTGGGACCCCGTCGCGAAGACTCCCTGCATAACGATCATCACATGAATAACATCAATCCTGCCAGTGATCCAACGACACCGGCGCGGAATCAAACACGATACCATCCACAGCGAGAGACTTCCTGTGGAGCGAGAGTCCTGCGAGGGATCATTCAAGCATGGCTAGTCGTGGACTTCTTGGTGGGTTTAATGCTGGTTGTGTATTCTGCGTGGTTGCAAGAGGAACGTAGCGTTGCCGGTAAAGGGGCTGATCCGGAACCGAGCGATGATTCTTCTCCGCCGCACACACTACCGCCGCGGTTGCTCATCACCGTGACGTTGGTAACGGGTAGTCTTTTGCTGATTCGAAGTGGGACCGGATGGATGGGGCTGCTCCTCGTTGATCACCCTTGTCGACAATTCTTGTTTGGAACTTCAACGGTCTTATCTTTGGTGGTCTCTTTCTTGGACTTTGGACTGAGTTCCGTATCGTGGATGAAACGACGAACGATTCGGAATCTCTTAGAACAGAGCTGGGCGTTTCCGTCTTTTTTAAAAGTCGTCCACGACGCGATTGCTTTCCACTATCATTACGTATGGATGATACTTTTGGGTCTGGCGTTTGGGGAATGTCTGCGATATCTCGTTTTTGAACAATACTTCTCGGTTGCCGTCCGATACGAAGATTGGGAGGAGGATGCTCCCAGCGCTACCGATACCGTGCCGCACACGCCACGGAGTCTGCGCCGACTACGTCGGCCATGGTGGTGGTCCAGTACTTCGCAGCTGGAGGATGACAGTGACGGTTTGCGCCAATCACTATTATCACCAGGCGTTCCTCGTTGGGTTTCCAATCGACAAGATGGCGAGTACGACGAAACCACCGGTGTGACACCACCCCGCCGCCGTGCAAAGCGATCATGGTTGGCCTTTTGGAAATCGTCGTCGCGAGAAAACCTAAGGGACGATGGGTCGGTAGATTTTGCCTCGGTGCAGGAGGAATGGGCGAGTCGGGCGGAAGAAGATCCGTTTTGGTGGTCACGGGACGACACCGAAACGGCGTTGCATTCGGTGGATCGTCCCCGTCGGGATCTCGATACATCCTGGATCCACGAAGAAGAAAAGTAGTAATGAAAACGTGGTACTGATTATTGCTGTAATTAACAACGCTATTGCAGTGTTGCCTACATTTAGTGCTTTGGTGCGGGGGATAGACTGCCCTCCGAGTCGTAAACCGACCCGTCCCTATGCCGGTCACTGCGTCCGTGTTTGCGGTACGAGCGATCCTCGCTGTGACTGCGGTCTCGGTGTTTGCGTTTCTTTTGTGTTTTCCGGTCCCGCCGCCGTCGTTCCTTTTCGGCGATTCTATCGGCTTCGCAGTCGTCTTCAAGTGACTGAAGGAGAGCGCGCGGTACTGGTTTGGAATGTAAAAAGTTGCAGTAGCCTTGTCGGGCGCACTGGTCTTCGTCGTAGTCACGACAACGGGCTTCGCGAAAGTCCGTCACGGGCGAGAATTCGATGATCATGGGTCGTCCGTCGTAGTACCGTCCGTTCATGACCTGTAAGGCGTCACTGGCTTGCTCTTCATCCGCAAACTTGACGTAGACGTGTCCGATCATGTGATCCCCGAGATTATCGACGACGTGCATTCCTTCAATGCGTCCGAATTTGGAAAACTCGACGTAAAGGTCTTCGAAAAAGGCAAAAAAGTCTTCCTGTGCCTGTCTGGGGTCGACGTGTGCATCGCCACCGTGAGCGGCGCGCAGTTCAGCTTGTCGCGTGGGATGTCGGTACAGGTGCTGCACCAGGAGAGTCTGCGAAAAGGCCGGTTTGTGGTGCAGACGACTGCAGCGGTCCGAATGGCGACAGGCACCAATTTTGAAGTAAAACGGACAATTGACCTTGTCTTCTTCCGTGCCGTGAATGCGAGCCAAATGTTGCGCCATGCTATCGGCTGTGCGTGTAACGTGCCGTTGAAAAGAAAGCGGAATTGGTGTAATTGTAAGCACAGGGTACACGCATTCCAGCCACGTTGTGAATGTGTGTGTGTGTATTGTTCACACACACCGACATCCACACCCCCAACACCAATCCTACCTCCACCCTCGCAAGGGATTTTTACGATTGACCGTCACAACGACGGACTTGTTTGCGGGCGAATGGACAGACGTGTGCAGCCCCAAACGGACGTCGCACAGTTGGTACCGACAGCGCCTGACGATCTGTCATACTGTCAGTATGAGAATGTGCTTCGAGGCTTTTCCATCACAGACGGTCCATAACAGACGGTCCAAGTCCAACCAAAAAGGAGAACATCCAACGAACAGTGTTGTCATATTGGTGATTGACTGTGTGATGAGAAAAGTGGTTGTTGTTGGCTCTCTCGCCGTCAAACGAACTGTAACATACTCTTCACCAAGACGAGTACTGTAAACAGGGAAAGTAAGTACTACAATCCTATCTACATCCATCCCAGCAATCACAGTAGAGAGGAACATGAGTAGGGACCAGGAGGACATTCACCGTGAGGAAAGCAGTCGCGATCGGAGTACCACGCCTGCAGCTACGTCAACGCCTGCGGCTTTGGCGGAACGAGGGGAGACTGATTGTCGCCCGCCATCGAAGGAAGACGACGAGGAGGAACAACGTCGTCGTCGTCGTCGACGCCACCGTTCGCCGTCTGCTTCCTCGTCCGTCCACCGCAGAGATCAACGGCAGCGGAAACGATCCACTACGCGACACCGTCGCTCCGATTCCGTTTCTTCGCACGATTCTCGACAACGGACCAAACGGCATCGGAAGAAATCCAGACGTCGGTCCGATTCCGCCGAGGAGACGAATCGCAGTCGGAGTAGGTCGAGTGAACCCCACCGCCATCGCGACTCCCGTACGACTTCCTCCAAACACCGCCATCGGAAGCATCGCAAACATCACGGTGATCGCGACTCGGAGTCGTCGTCTGCGGAGGACGAATCCAGATACCGCGACGAGCGGCGCCGAAGCCGTAATCACGAATCGAAAAAGAAATCCAAGTCCTCCACCCAAAAGCGCAAACACAAGCACCGGAGGGATCACAAGGACGACCACGAGGGTAATGATGACTCGACTGGTCTGCCCGTCTTTGGAAAATACGGACTCCTCAAACCCTCCGATTTGCACAAAATGAAACGGTCCTTTGACGTTTGGATGGCCGAAGTGCAGGGCATTCCGGCCTTCAACGGTCCCAAATGGGAACTCCAGCAGTACTTTGCCACCTACGTCGAAGACTACAACACAGCCACCCTGCCACATAAAAAATACTATGATTACGATAAGTGGGAAATCGACGAGTATCAGAAACAACAACAGCAAGAGCAATTACACTTGTCCAGCCTTGGGGGTGCAGCCTCGGCAAGGGCGGACCAGCGACAACACGAACTGGAACAACAGCAACGTACCCAGCGCAAGCGTCAACAAGACATCGAGCTCACCAAGACGCTCATGAACACGGAAAAGGTACAGGAAATGAAACAGCAGGCGGATTTGCGTGCAAAGATGCAAATTGCTTACAAAATGGGAGACACAACCACCTACGAACGACTCAAGGAGAAATTGGGACCCGAAAAGTAAACATAAGCCGATCGTTTTGCTTTAATCACTATGCACCGTCGACGGCTCTCGAGTGACGAAGCTTCATTGATCGGTCGTCGATTGGTCTTGCGTGTCTTTCTCCTCCATGACGTTTAATTTGCCATCCAGAAATCGTTGTACAATATCTAAATCGTCCAGGATTTGATCCGGCTGCCGACAACCCACCACCAGCTTGTCAAAGACCTTTGCTTTCAGAACAAAATCGAGTCCGAATTCTTGCAGTCGCGTGGTGGGAGGCAAATCTTCGTATACGGGGACCTCTTTAGTACGTTTCCCATGGTTTTCGCCGTGTTGGAGCAACTTGCGGGTATTCCGAGCAATTGCGTACCGCACCGCCATACTATAGGCAGCGAAAAAGCTTTGCAGGACACGGGCCGTTTCGTCGTCGTAGGATTCGAACGTGTCGTGAATGAGAGGGATAATCTTTTGGTAGAGGTCGTGTTCGTGGGCTCGGAACGAACGTAGATTGTCCAAACCCACGTCGACATCGTGCAATAAACTTTGCAATAGTTTGCAGCCGTCGAGTGTCTCCCGCTGATCGGCCGAAAGTTCGATTCCGTCCTGTTTGGCTTGCAAGATTTCTTCGGCATCAAAGTGTTGCAGGGCGCTTTTCAGCGCCACGTCGTAGAGTTCTGGTGGCGCAGTCATTTCGTTCGTCCAGCTGAGTTTCTTTTCCATGGTGGCTGGTATTTGGTAATCGGCAACGACAAAGGGGTGTCCGGTGCCGGTTCCTGCGTCGGGATAGCACGTGAGTGGGCGCATGCAGTGGAGTTCCAGGTGCGGGAGGAGGTCAGGGTCGGCGGAAACGGCGGCGTGGAGGTCGCGCGCGACCGCCAAACCGTTGGTCTCCAAAACGTTGGCGGGTATTTGTACTACGGATAGCCGGACGGCGTGTCCCAAGGTATCACGAACGTGTGCGGCGGCTTGGAGTATGGTGCGGTAGTCCAAGTGGAGGGGATGGGTGGACGGTAATCCGAGTCCGTTGCTGGCAATGCCGTAGGAGGCAATGGTGCCAGCTTGGATTTGTTCTTCCAGGGCCAGAAAGGCATCCTGCAAGCGTTCCTTGAGGCGATTTTGTCGTTGTTCGGGGGATTTATCTTGCATGAGGATGACTTGGACTTCGGGATTGTGCAGTAACGGAACGATGCGTAAATCGTGCGGCGTAGTGGTATTCAGTAGTGGCGAGGCTCGTATGGCTTTTTGCAGATATTCCTTACCGACGTTGTGGACGACTTGCGATTTGGTGGCGGCCTTGGGATCCGTACTTTCCGGAGCGGGGATATCTTCTACGTGAATATCGAGTGGCAAAAAGAAGGTAGCCGGACTGTGGGTGGTGGATCGGACGGCATCGTCGTTCTGGCTAGCGCTGGCGACGACATCCGCTTCACCCCGAGGCGGTGCAATGGTCCGGTAGCCCACACGGGTCAAGACAGTGACGGCTTGGTTGTTCGGACGGTCCGTCCCGGTGAGCTGGTGCATTTGTGCGTGCTGGTAGGCCTGCAGTAACGCGGCTTCTCCTCCGTCTTGTCCCGCTTCCAGAGTCGTAACGCCCTGCTGCAAGGCCGCTTGTACGAGTTCTTGGTAACGCGCCGGTTCCATTTGCGACCATTTGTGTCCTCCCAGGGCCAGAACATCTCGGGCTTGCAGTGTCACGGTGTTGTTGCTGTTGGTAGTAGTAGCATTAGGAGTCGTCGTGGTACTACTACAGCGAGTCGAGACTGTTGTCGTTCCTGGCGTTGTGGAAGTATAGTCGGTCGTTGTTGCGGTTGTCGTTAGGGTCCGACGCACGCATCCCAGCGAGTGTGTCGTTGACAGTCCCGTGGGTCCCGTCCGTCTCACCAGACTCGTTCTGGTCGTCCCCACCAGTACGGGCACGAACCGCAACATTTGGGTCTCCGTTCGAAAAAAGCGTCTCTCTCCCACAGGCACACTTGTTCGGATTAATTTCTCTAACACACTCGAAACTTGTTGGAGAGTCTCGTGGATTGTAAATTCAACTTGATTGATTTGATTTGGTAGCTTGCTGGGAAACAAAGGTAAACACCCGAGAGGTAGCGAATGCAATGCAATGCAACGCAACTGCACGAGGGAACGGCGGAAGTGTAAGAGCACCCAAGATGGACGGCGAGTCCAATGGCTCTTCGGGATTCGGAAACGATCAGGGATTCACCGTCACCGTCACCGTCACCGTCACTGCTCTACTACTACTACTGCTACTGGCTTTCGGTACCACGGTTCACAGTCAGTAGTAACCCTATCCGATGATTCGGTTCGGCCATGCAAACCCGGATTTGGGTGTACGAGATATCCTCTAGCCTGTCCTTAATAGGGTTCAAAAGCAAGGGTTTTCTCAACGGCTAGCTAGAGCTCACAGTCAACTACTACCCGCACAGGATACGTGACCAGACGTGTGAGATACGCGTCTAACGGTCATCGATCGTTCCCGTGGGAAGCTTCACGCGTTGGATACGAAAGTCCCCAACGCCAACGACTACGTCGTCGACCCTCACGAAGTCGACCATGGAGGGAGAAAGAGGGAACACCACCACAAACATCATTGACTGTGAACAACGATACACGACACACGACACGCGAGTAATTGTAGTTTATCTCCATTTGCACTCCAGGGGGACGACATTCGCAGTCATTACCTGTAAGCAACGTCCACGTTCGTTGCGAACCGACGCACTTTCAGTTCCCATTTTTCCCTTTACGTTCGCTAGCTAGCTAGTGAGTGTGAGTGAGAGACCTGGACGGGTAACTGGAATCACAGTCAGAGTAATTGTTCACTGTCAAGTCGCCAACACAACTGAATCGGTTGATTGATTGATTGCTTGTGAGAGATTGTGCGAAAGAGAAAAGAGACCTCTCGGACCGTCGACCCCACACGGTGAACCCGTCTACGCAGACACACACCAAACAACAACAACAACAACACACACATCGTAGTAACGTAACGATCTACCATGCTCGCGGCGGACAAGCTGCAGCTGCAGTCGGCCTTGAAGCAGCAGGCGACGGCACTCAAGGAAAAGGAATTCAATCTCCACCATTCCAACCTCATGACTGTCGGGACGCAAGCCGCCGTCCTCGCCGGTCTCGACATTACCATGTTCATTGAATTCAATCCCCCGGCAGAAGACTCCTGGGAGGAAGACTACCGATCGCTTGGTCACGTACTCCGGATGGTCTATTACGGTGTGATTGTCGGCGCCTTTTGCGCAAACATGATGGTGGTGGCACACACCACGGCGCTTTCCGTACTCGGTGCCGGACTCGCTCTGCGTGGACCGGACGGTAGTATGATGACCGCCACGGACGGATTGTACCAGGAACGCAATTCCGTCTTTCGAGTCTTCGGGGCGGGCCTCGCCCTCACCGTAGGCAGCGTCCTCGTTTCCGTCTGGCTACTCCTCCGCTGGGAAGCCGCACTCGTCTGTTGGATCGTTACGCTCATTACCTGTCGCACCATGTACACCAATTACCGACGAGTAGCAGCCCGATTCGATTACGACGAATCCGAAACGGTCGATTTTCGAGACATTATGGAAGGACCAGCCGCCATTCGCGGTGTCCCCATGTACGGAAAGCCCTCCCGGAGAAAGGTCCTCCAAGCCGCCGCCCTGTTGCAGAGACAGTTGCCCGTCCAATCGAATTACTATTGCCGGAAAACAACAGCAACCGATGAAATCAACGCCAGCTACGATGCTTCGGAAACAGGGGACGACTACGACGACCACGATGATGATATTGATGCCGATTGGAACCACCGTCGTCCTGATGTGGAGAGTCAACAGATGCTGGCACCGAGGAAACGATCGGCGGGAGAAATTAAGCGACGGAACAACGGCAATGGTAACGGCACACGTACGAACACACGGGATCCGATACAGACCGTTTAGCCAGTCCGTCAAGGTGCTTTTGTAGGGCGTGCTGTGCCGTCCACCGCTAGTTTTTTGAGATCCTTGCCCCTAAGGGAACGCACTTGCGTAGGTTGCGTACGCGTACGTACAAGTCTAGACGACCGAATGTAACATACGTTAGACTCGATTTTACCAGGCTTTTGCACGGTTACGATAGATTCGTTGCCAACAGCTTTCGTTCGACACCCAGCGAGGGATGCTTCCGAAGTGCGTCATGTTCATTTGTTGGTACACACGCTTTTTACGCGGTATTACGTTGCGACGAATCCACCAAACGTCTGACGTTTGTCGTGATCCTTCGATACGCACGGTAGCGTTCGTACCGATCACACCCTGATACGTGCCTGCCCGTACCCACCGAAAGGAATCGTACCGGTCCTGGGCAGTAGTAGTGGTGGACGCCTGGTGTGCGTCGTTGGACGGTCGGGAGGGTAGTTTTGGACCCTGTGTGCCCATAAAGTGTTGCATGGCGGCCTGTAGTGCTCCGGGGCCAGTCACGAACGGAACATACTGATTTGTTACGTCGTGCAAGTCCAATAGTCGGTGCAAACAACTCTGAATCCACAAGTACACGAGGGGATGACGCGGGGCGGCCGCCGCGAAATATTGCGACAAAAAGCCGCCACTTTCGACCACGAACATAGCTTTGTCGAGATTGGGGCGAATGGTACTAGCGTTAAAATAGGGACCCGGGGCATTGTCCATGTCCGTGTAGATGCCTCCGTATTCCCAGAGAATCAATGCTCGCCACAAGTCGGCCCGAGCCGCCCCTGACACGGTGCACTCCAGGGCTTGGGACAAGTGAGGGAATTCCGGCCACTCACGATGCAGCAAACGCTCCATGGCGACGTCGTTGTGAATTAGGAGAGAATGGTTCGCGAATCGCCACGTTTCTACGTTAGCGGCGAATGATTTGGTCATGCAACGGGATTTACTCGTGATGTGAATAACGCGTGGAATTTGGTTGTCAAAGGAAGGGCTTTCCGTACCGTGTTCCGGAAGAATGATGGTATCCGGGACGAGCACCAAGTTGCGGGGACAGGATATTTTGACGTCTGTATGTACCAGTTCCCGCAGTAAATCAGTGGAACGTGGCAAAGACGTGTCTGGGTCAAACGGTTCAAGCCACAGCCCCGTCGTCGTCGCGTTGCTCACGGAGTTGGTTACGGACGTTCCCGTGGATTCGATTGACTGTGAATACACAGTGATTGGGTTGTCTGCTAGATCCGCTATGGTTGTGAGGAGGCTACCACTGTTGTTGCACTGCAATGCCTTAAACAGCTGATGGATCAGCGCAGCCGAGACTACGTAGACCGCAAGAGTAACGTATCGGACCCCTCCTCGGAGCAGCGCCATTTCGTGAAGCGAGCAGTCCCAGGGAGAAGCAGTTGGAACGTTCAAGGTTCCTGTTGCCCTCTTATTGGCGGTCTTTCAGTGATCACGCTGCTGTGGCACATCGGCGCCTTGTTGGATACTCCTCTTTGCGGATATCAACCAATCCGTTCCGAATGTTATGGTACGATGATCGTTCGCATCGGATTTGCATCGACATTCCCGTATAAGTGCGGGGATGACCCACAAAGACCGACCCTGACCCTGCCGATGAGCTCGGTCACGAACGATCCCACCCGTCACAGGTCAATCGTAGATTTCAATAGAATCCGGGTTTCCCGCGTGATATCGCCTCTGGCTGTAAATCCGCTGTTGGATTGCGACACTCGCACCTATTGACATCAATACCGGAACGCCAACGGTCGCGCTGAGAATTTACTGTTAGAGGCACATTACGCATAGCACCGAAGCTTGTGACTGTGAATGTTCCTCGTGGTCTAGCCTTTGATTCGCTTTCGACTCGCGGCTGTTTCGTACTGAAAAAGCAACGAGTACTAGAACTTTCGAGATGGCTTCTGGAGATGAATGGTGCACGATCGAGTCCGATCCTGGTGTCTTTACCGAACTGCTGGAGCAGCTTGGTTGCCCGCGCGTTGAGCTCCAGGAGCTTTGGAGTTTGGACGAAGACTCGCTGGCGCAGCTGACTTCATCCACAAACCGCGTCTACGGTCTTATCTTTCTGTTTCAATGGATTGGAGAGACGCAGAAAGAGCACGCCACGACGCAGACACCTTTAAATGAAGATGATATTCCATCCAATCTGTTTTTTGCCCATCAAGTCACCACTAACGCCTGTGCAACGCAAGCCATTTTATCCGTCGTACTCAACGCCGACTTGGAGGAGCAAGAGCTGGGGTCAACCTTGGGGACCTTTCAGTCATTTACCGCGTCGTTTCCTCCCAATCTCAAAGGCGTGGCTATATCTAGTTCGGACGAAATTCGAACCGCACACAACGCCTTTGGGAGGACGGACGCATTTTTGCACGAAGGCAAGATCCATAAGCCTACCGGCGACGAAGAAGCCTTTCATTTTGTGGCGTATGTACCGCAGAGCAATGTTCTCTACGAGCTTGACGGTCTACAGAAGGGACCCATCGTCGTTGATACCGTGGGAGCAGAAGAACAGGAAGCTGGCGCTACGGCCTGGCTAGGCATTGCCCGAAAGGCCATTCAAGATCGTATGCAGCAATTGGGAGGTGAAGGATCGATCAAATTTAACCTCATGGCTGTAATTGAGGACAAGCGTGTGCTGTTGGAGTCCCAACTGGCTGATACGGCCGAGTCGGATCCACAGCACGATCTCTTGCTGTCTCAAATACGAATGGAACGCGACAAACGAGAATTGTGGAAGGCAGAGAACCAGCGGCGGCGTCACAACTACGTCCCTCTCTGTGTGCAACTTTTGGAAGAATTGGCCAGGGATGGATCACTCCGCGGCTTAATCGAAGCTGCAAAGACAAAGCTAGTGGAAAACCGAAGACGCGCTCGGGAACTAAAGCAAAAATTTGCAACGTGATGGGTCGTGAAGTGATCGTAAACGTTGTTACCCCCTGATCGTGAACGATGTCGTTTTGAGTGCCGATAAAATAAACATTACAAAGATCTAAAAAAATGGAGATATTATTCACATTGAAACGGCTGTCGCAGCAGCTTGGTGAAGAACACATGCGGCATGACTCTTAACTTCCAGCCTCCGCAAGGATCCTTGGACCAAGTCGTCGAGGGCAAGCAGAGTCCAGTGATTCAAAACAACTGCAAACCACCAACTGTAAATGGTGGGTGTGTCAATAGAGGCATGCGGTCAAGTTAAGAGCGTTGTAGAGCAAGGCCAAAATGAGAGCTTTTTAGAGCAACGCCAATCTCCTCTTCGAAGTCGTCAATTTAAAAATGCATGGCCGCGAGCTGGATGTGCTGCCGGAATTTGTCAGCTCCAAGGACTTCTCGCCAATAGAATAATCGTCTCCTATAACTCATTCTTCCGTGAAGATCTCTTCCGGGACTCGCCTTTCCTGCTTCATATATGTGCCGCAAAGCTTTCCGCAATACACGCAACACCTCTCCCCAATACACGCAACACCTCTCCCGTTGGCACTCCCAAATACCTGGTAACAAGGCGCGCAAAAGCTTCGGATGTTTCGATTCCTATATGTAGCATAGGTAGGTGCGATCGTCGCGAGGGTACCCTTGCGGAGTCACAATGGCAATCCTCAGAAAAAAATAGTTCATAAGTGCGCGATGCAGGTCAAGCTTTTTCTTCACATAGAGTTGGAGTCATGGCTTTCTGTCACAAAATGTAGGCAACTCTAACACCCGCGGATGCGAAACTAATCCTCTAGTAAGGAACTCAAAATCGTTCTGTGTCTCTGGTACAGCCCGTTGCGGGACCCGGCCGTCCAAACCAAGCGCCCTTCACATGATTTCTCGATCGCTTCGAGTGCTTACCCCAACGCGGAAGAACTTGGGCCGATTGTGTTCCGCAATTTACAATGCTACATTTTCGTGTTCAGTTGGTTGAGTTCGAACTGATCCAAGGACGGAAATCCACACATTATCCAAGCATTCGCTATATCTCCATGTCGCCACGCTCCTTCCGGTACGCAAAGCCGCAAGAACTGTAGCGCCGCTGGGGGAGAAACTGCTACGCATTAAATCACTTCGCAGTCGATGTAGATAATATCAAAAAAAATGTAGCAAGCATGCTATCTAGCAACAAAGTCATTGGCTCATAAGTGAATCTATTTATTAGATTTGACTGTTGCTATCAGTTGATCATCTAGAAATATAGCAGGAAAAGAAATAGAACGTGATACTAAAACCTTCAAAAGTCCTGTTTTTCTTTGTGATTACCTTGCTGCGATTGACGGCATCCGAGTCAACAGCAAATATCGCGAAAATCGAAAAGTGCAATTGAACGTAAGACCTTTTCCTTCTGACCAGCGCTATCTGAAATGTGGCTTAAAAAGCATTTACTGGCAGTAGCATTGCTTTTGGCCTGTGTGATTGCTACGACCCTGTTCCAGTTTCGTGCCTTTCCCGGCCTACCACTGCATCAGGCACCAATTGCAGTGCGCCTTTCCAAAGTCAAAGAGAAGCTCAAACAAGAAAATTCCAAGTCGCTACGACCAGACCCGGAAGCCCTTCACCAAGAGAGTGGAACATCGACCGCGCGAGGTAGATGCGCCATCAATCTATTTGGGTTACCCAGAGCTTTCCAATCACTAGTATTGCCTTCGCTTGTTCAAAACGTGCTGTCTCCTAACTCTCTTTACCAATGTGACTATTTTGTGCATTACTACTTCTTGACATATGAAGAAGCGGGACGATCGGGCCTTGGTGGCCGCATTGATCCGGACGAAATCTTGCTACTGGAACAAGCCGTTAGAGATGTCTCGCCAAATTCGGTCATCTCGTTCCGATTTGATCACGAACAGGCCTTTTGGGATAAATACCAACCATTCATTGACAAGATACGGACGGCCAAAGATACAGATGGACGCTTTTTGTATTTTCCTTGGCGTGATACATCGTACGTTTATCCAGAAACGCTAGATAATATTGTCAAAATGTGGCACAGCATTGAGTCGGCTTGGGAAGTAATGACGAAGCATGAACTTGAGACGTCTTTGCGGTACGATCGCGTCGCCGTACTGCGCTCCGACGTTGTCTACGTAACGCCAATCGACGTTTTTCAAGACAATTGGCGACTAATCAATGATAGCGACCGAGTAGCTGTGGTTCCTGCCTTTGGTAGGTACCCAGTCAATGATCGCATGATTGTGGGACCGCGAGAGGCCGTGGAAATATGGGCTGCACAGCGATTTAACCGGCTGGAGACGCATATAAAGTTTGTGCAGGAGAATCATCCGGGATGGGGTATGCATTCAGAAAGATTTATCAAATGGACGATAAATCCGGCCATTCGAGATAGCAACACAACCATAGTCGAAGACGGCAATATATGCTTTTTTCGCGTCCGTGCGGACGAGACGGTGAAGATCAATGATTGCGAGGACGGCAAGAGTGTGGTGGCTGCTCCATCAATTGTTGAGAATACAGGTGAAGGCAAGGCCAAACTGTTGGAGTCGATCCTGGGTCGCAAATGTTTGGTCCGGCCTCCAGATTCAGCGTCTACCAGTTTGCAATGTCCAAAAAACATGACATGATGAATAGTGATTGTCGATCCTGGGTCGCAAAATGTTTGGTCCGGCCTCCAGATTCAGCGTCTACCAGTTTGCAATGTCCAAAAAACATGACATGATGAATAGTGATTGTCGATCCTGGGTCGCAAAATGTTTGGTCCGGCCTCCAGATTCAGCGTCTACCAGTTTGCAATGTCCAAAAAACATGACATGATGAATAGTGATTGTCGATCCTGGGTCGCAAAATGTTTGGTCCGGCCTCCAGATTCAGCGTCTACCAGTTTGCAATGTCCAAAAAACATGACATGATGAATAGTGAGTGTCGATCCTGGGTCGCAAATGTTTGGTCCGGCCTCCAGATTCAGCGTCTACCAGTTTGCAATGTCCAAAAAACATGACATGATGAATAGTGATTGTCGATCCTGGGTCGCAAAATGTTTGGTCCGGCCTCCAGATTCAGCGTCTACCAGTTTGCAATGTCCAAAAACATGACATGATGAATAGTGAGTGTCGATCCTGGGTCGCAACTGTTTGGTCCGGCCTCCAGCTTCAGCGTCTACTAGTTTGCAATGTCCAAAAACGACGGTGTGACGATACTTTCTTCCCGGAATCGCTATTCGACTGACTGACTGTGATGTGTCTACTGGTAGTACCGTTTCATGTCGCTTCCCTCACGAAGAAATCCGTTTTTCTTTCCGCTCTGTTTTGTATCCCCAGTCTGTTGTTTTTGGCTCGCTGTCAGTCCGCGTTTCTCGTACTGGCAGTGACTGACAGGGATTGCCTTTCTCGATTCTCGATTCTGTTTCAGGAAAAGCCTCGTTCTACTCTTCACTGTTGTGTGTTTATGTACTTTTAACTGACAGTTACTATGTTAAATTTCGGCTAACATTTTCAGCTCCAAGCTATGGCGTCTTTTCTGTGGGCTAATTACTTCTACGGTCTGTTAATCTCACCGTAGTGGATACGTAGGTCCATATTTACAGTACATTCCATACAGGACGTGATGATACGCAACACAAGGTTAAATTATAGGGGTTGTGACATACTACCTATGTCACATCACCAAATCCACTACCACTGGATTTGCTCAGTCCCCTCACATTATTATTCGTAACTCAGAATGATAAGGTGACCAAACAATCCGTCCAGCTCCTGGGATCACGACCAAATCCATGATCAACAACCAAATTGACAACCGTCTTTAAAAACAAATATAAAATCATATCCACGTTGTACCAACGCTCACAGAAACCCACTCTTGTAATTCAATTCCGCACGGTGGGAGGTACGATGCCTCTTCCAAAGCAAGGGACCCAAATAAAGTCAATACAAGATCCTCGAAACTAGTTCTTGAATCCGATGACCATCCAAATTCTTCGTTAGCAAATCCGCTAAGTTTGTTTTGGTACTCTCATGAGCAATCCGAATGATGTCGGCCGCACACGCTTCTCTCACCCAATGATAGCAAATGCTAACATGTTTCTTTTTCAAAACCGACTCCGATCGCGACGCATTGGTAACTACCGATTGATTGTCCCCGAAAACGTTCGCCGGTCCATCCAGAGGCAAACCCATCATTCGAAGTTTGTACCGCAAACCAATCAACAGCTCCGTCGCAATCTTCATCGCAACAAATTCCGAACCAAACGTAGACGTTTCGACAGTGTTCTGTCGTTTCGAAAACCATATCACCGGTGCCTTGTTCACAAATATCAAAACACCCATTCTTGAACGACGCGTCACCTGATCGCCCGCATGATCAGCATCAACAAAAGCATTCAACTGAACTTCCTTTCCACGAGGCTCCGGCATATTACCTGGAATTGGTTCCTTCGCATCGGGATAGAAATCCTGCCAATCACACTGAGTAAACTTGTCTTTCCACGAAATAAACGTATCGTCGAAAACAACTTTAGATTGTCCATGCACCTTTAGATACCCAAATATATGGAACACTTGATCCAAATGTCCCTCCCTGGGCTGAGCGAGATATTGCAATAAACATCGAAACTTGCGCAAAGATATCGATCCGCCCCAATTCAACTGCCCATTGCAAGATTCCAATTAGGTTCTGGTAATAGTTAGCCTTGTCCGCTCCCAACACAGGCGACACATCCAATTCCGGACGATACGATTGCGACATAACGGTGTGTCCCGACCGCGTGGTAAACCTCTGCCCAACTTTGAAAAGCTCATTTTCAACATTAGTTACCGCAGCTTTCACGTAGTCGTCCGAACTCATATACCAATGCTCTTTGGTGGCTCCTGGTAACTTATACTTTCCAACATTGGCGCCCAAATAACGATCCGGAGGACCATACTTCTTCCGGGTCTTCGGATCTTCTTTGAACTTATAGAGACTCGATAACGTTTCCATAATCCAATCCGGCTTCTCTGAAACTGCCAAAATGTCATCAACATAAATGAGTACATATTCATAGTATTTGTCCCCATTACCTTTGACAGCCGGTCGCAACCAAACATCGGGATCCGCCACGCAGGGTCGAAACTTTAAATCCGACATCGTTTGTGCTAAGTGCGCATGCCACGCCGCGCCGGAACTCTTTAGTCCATATAGAGCCCGAACAATTAACACTCGAAGTCCTTGTCTAGCTGCGCCAAACTCCGGACCCGCAATGGTATACACACTTTCCCGACAATCCGCGTTTAGATAAGCATTCTGCGCATCCGCCGCCAAAATGTCCAACCCGTTTAACGCTGCCGCCATAAATGCAATCCGTACACTTTCTCTAGACACTACCGACAAATAAGTCAACGCCGCCGGTGCTTCCGTCATATGTCCCCCAGCCACACACCGTGCCTTGCGAGTCAAATCAAGTTTCACATCAAATATAATATGACAATCAATTTTCTGGCAACCAACCGGGAGATTTTCGTCCCCTTCGAGGAACTTGAATGCTGGCATAACGTTTGCCATCTCTTTCTTGATTGCATGTTTCCAGAAATCGGTCCCCATTTCCGCGTCAATCTCCAAAGCTTCCTTTACGGACTTGGGAACACGAATACCAAATTTGTGAGTGCGTTTCCAGTACCGAGCTTTTACCTTAGAAATAATCCGATCGCGACGTCGTAGAACGTCTTTGATCCACCAGATAAACGCCGGTTCCTCTGCAAGCTTGTTAGCAACTGCATATTCAGCAACTTGCACAGGGTTTGATTCCTTAAGGTTGGCAAGGCGCTCCCACGTGGACGTCCCGTCTTTCCATTGAATCAAAAGCTTCCAACCTTTCGTCGTCCGACGCAAATGCCGATTGGGACCATCTTTGTCCACGTACATGTCGTCCCGAGAGACTGCAGACGCGTCGGAAGAATGGTCAATGATCTCGTCAATCAATTGGAACTGCCGTCCATCTTGATCGACTTCAGAGTACAGGGACTCTGCAATAATGTTAGCGGAATACTCCTTTTCGGTCCCATCCGGGAACTCGACTGTGTAAACACGGGTATCCAAAATTGGGTTAGAATTTGCAATGCCAACGGGGTTTCCATCCGTATCCCGCTTTCGACCGGTAACTTTGGCCCGCTGCTTTCCGTCCCCCAATGCTAACACTACTTCTGCCGAGAGGGACTTATCAAAGGATTCTTCTGTGTATTCGTCGGCCTCTGGCATGGTGGACTCCTGTTCGACGGGGTCGATATCTTCATTGATTGCAGCGTACACACGGTCAGCTTTCCAGCTAATGCCACCATCCGGTACGTGTGCGTCGCCCCTGTTGAGGAAGTCCTGGACTGACTTGTCAAAATCCTTCAACCTAGTCTTGAAACTGTCCAATCCACGCTTGTCTTCTGAAACTGGCTGCACCGTAGACCGTGCAATCACTCGTCCCGACTTGGGAACGATCCAGCAACAGAACGCCTGTCCGACTCTGTGTGCGGGACCCAACCACCGGCCAAGCAATTTCTTCTCCTCTGGGAAGTCCCCAGGGTCCAAGTACCACACAGGCTGGTACATCCTGTACTCCAGCCACTCCGTGATATCCGGGTTCTCACCGGTGACATGCTCGATGGGCGTCCTACCTTTGAGATCGTACAATGGGTGAGCAGTCCGAGACCGAATCTCCGAAACATACTCGGCAACATAGTCCCAAAATCTTTGCGGAATACCCTCATGGGACATAATACGAAGCACTTGTTTCTTGAGTTCCCGGATCTCCGATTCCGCCCGGTTTTGCCACGGGGTCAGTGGTTCAGACATGGTCTGCTTCACCGGACCGTAGCTCTGGCAAACTTTCCGCCAGTGCCCAGTGGTGAGCTCTTTAGCTCCGTCGGTGTGCATATGCGTTGGCACCCCGATGTCTTGAAAGAGTTCTTCCAATGCCATTCCGGCGTCACCCTTGCTCTTCAACGGTATAAACTTACTATAGTTCAAATCATTCACAAAGATTTGCCCACAAGTATTGCCTCGCACAGAAACCGATGAAGAAAACATGGTGTCAGAATAAAATTTGGAGTTCAGACGACTGTAACGAAGCTGCTGCTGTTGCGTGCGGTACCGGCGATGCAATGGGTGGACAGCAGTCCGCAAACCTTTCTGGGTTGTCACTCTCAAAGTTTTCTGTGCCGTCGAGAGGCCAATGCCCCAACGACGCGATAGCTCCATCGGTTCCATCGTTGAGTGCCGCAACTTGGTACGCACAGTACTACTAGCCACAGCCGATGTGATCCGAACAGACTGTTCCATTCCGCAAACAAAGTCATCATCCACAAGCGTAGAGCTGACGGACGATAAGACTGCTGAGATCTCCGATTTTCGATCGGGAAATAACGTAGACACGGTGCCAGCTACGTTAGACATCCGAGTCTCTTGTATACGCTCTTGCTGTCCTAGCTCGTCAGAACTAGGATCCCACGCTTCCTGTGCAGTGAGTTCGACATGAACACAAGTCTCAATCTCCGTCTGGGTAGGCAACCATGCCTGGAACCCTGACATAACTCCCTGTAATTCCAAAGAAATACGCAATTTCATCTCAGGAATATAAATAGAGTGAGTTGATTTGCGGTTGTGACACAAATGTTTGGGGACATCATCCACAATTAAACCATTTGCCCGCAATTGATTCGGACACAGCAACGAAGGGTCCTGTAAGTCACCCGTCATGTCCAATGCTTGGAACACATCCAAAATGAACGTCTCACCGGTGACCGGGTCGTCAAACGCAGTACATCCATCAGCTACATCAACAACTCTCGGTTTATACTTATCCGAATACGGCATAACCATGCATTTCTGCCCGGTCGCGCTGTATATATGAAACACCTTCCCCATAATACATGTATCTGCATGGGAGTCAAGATCCACTCGACCTTCACATCTCGAACTTCTAGATCCCGAAATCATGCGACCAATGCCACGGTCGCCCTTATCTTCGGTCCATCTTTTACTGGACCGCAATCCAGCAATAGATAGCTTCATCAGGCCTCGAACTAGGGTGGCCGACAACATCTCGTCGACCCCAACGAGTCAATCGCTCGTTTCGCCTTCAAAACCAACCGTCTTTCTTTTCTTCTTCTTGTTCGAGAGAGCAAACTGATCACCTGCATTGGTTACACTATCCGCACTCCCCTTGTCAGTTTTCTCACTCGAACGAGTGATTGCCGCAGCTGAGCGCTTGTTCTTGTCGCGAGAGGCCTTCGCGGCCGCTCGCTTGGCTCGGACTTCGTCTTTTTCCTTATCTGAAAGTTGATGCCATTCATTTGGAGTATAATTGCCAGCTCGAATAGCCGGCTTCTTCTTGTTGTTACTAGTCCGCTGAGCGCTTGAAATTGACCGACCTGTCTTCTGAGAGGTATCGGTGTTAGTAAACAAGGCCAAATAATCGGCCGCCTTTGCAAAATTAGACATGCGGTCCGCGTCGCCTTGAATCACCGCAATTCCCGAGAGCATCTTAGGATCTGTGCAATGGTTATTGCGCAAGAAGACATCCACCTTCCTGGACTCCGTCAATGTCTCGCCATACTCGTCAAGAGTCTGGAACGCCGTTGACAAAGCATTTGTGTACTTTTCCATCCCGAAGTTACGACGCTCGCCAGTGTAGGTGGTGTGCTCGAGCACATCGAACGCAGCCGCCTTGGACTTGGACATCACCGCATCACCTTCATAGTGACAATTCAAAGCCTTGACCGCTCCACGACCGTCGCGTTTCTTCTCGAAAGGCGCAACATAAGTCCACGCTGGACCGTTCACAGTCAACTGTTTCACCTGGATCCAAACTTTCCCGTTGTCCTTGTCAAACGCCGTCCCCGTATGGGGAGTCAACAGCACCAACTTCTCGTGCTCCGTCTCAAACTCGGTATCCGGTGCAGCGACATTGTCATCTTTCCGGACGACATAATCCAACGGCACTTTGTTAACACCCGTCACGGAGCTCAAATAGTTGACCAACAACTTGAAGAACGGAATCCACTTCGTTTCCTTCGAGAACGGAGCCGGAGGCTTGACTTGAACATCCTCCTCATCCTTCGCTTCTTCTAGTTCACGCACCTTCCTGGTGTACAGGTTTCCGATGGCCGCAGTAAAGTCCGCCGCAACAACCGGAGTCCCCTGTCGGAGACGCTCAGACACCCAGAGATGCATTCCGCTTAGCTTGTACTCCCACATCATGGGGATCGCTATCCCAGGGATGCCAGGCGCCGCCGCCACCGCAGCGTTTCCACCAGCAGCTGGCACTGCGGCCACACCATCGGTACCGCGACGAATGATCTTGCAGATATCCTTGAGACGGTCACGAGTAACCAAGCCAAGGGAGTCCATCGCATCAAAACCTTCGTTCGTAAACGCGTTTGCCGCAGGAACAGACCATCCGATCCGCCCGAGCGCACCACGAAACGCATTAGCACTGTCAGCAGCCATGATATCAAGAACAATTTCAACGAAGGAAAGAACAACGAAACAACGTAACGCAATTCAAAAGCAGTAAAACGCCATCGGAAAAGCCGCACGGACCGCAGGAGCCAACACAAGCCTCCAGGCTCGGCTACCTTCCGTTCCAGGCCATAAGTGCCACACATATCCGTGTTTGAGCAAATCCAGTGGCCCACCAGTGGAACTGGCTAGTTTTCTACATCATCCAATGTAACTCACCAATAGTTTGGCTAAATAAAAGGGAGTCATACACAATGACATAACTTTTCTAGCATGCTTATGGACAGCGGCCTTAGTATTATACGCTATCCAGCATAGCTCACCGATAAATCGGTTATGGTTTCGGTGTCATACCCAACGACAAATATCGAAATTACCAGTCATAACTTATGACCTAACCATACACAATGGCCGTCTGTTGTAAGACACACTCAGTTGGGTGTGTATATAACCTAAACAACAGTCTACTTTCACACCGTATACAACGGCAAGTTCTCGCCATTTAAGGCTAGTTCCGGCCATTCCGACCACAGCGGCTCAATACCCGTGCGATCGTTTCGATCCGTACGGTTCCGCGACCATGGGGAAGACCCATGAAAGCTGTATCAAACAAGCCACTTTCTCACCCGTTTCTCCCCACGAAGGCAAGAAACATCACCTACACATCCGTGTATGCATTGGGTCTGATAAACTCTGTTAATCTCACCGTAGTGGATACGTAGGTCCATATTTACAGTACATTCCATACAGGACGTGATGATACGCAACACAAGGTTAAATTATAGGGGTTGTGACATACTACCTATGTCACATCACCAAATCCACTACCACTGGATTTGCTCAACGGTGCTCAACTTTGACACTGCCTCTCCTTGATGACAGCCAGACGGTAGACTAGGATCGGCATCGATTGCGTTTTCGGTGTCAGTCTGTTTGGGTGCGTGAAACCAGAAATAATAGCTCACGAACACTTGAGAAGCTTCCAGCCGAACCAGACTCGATCGAATGAGTGACTGTGATCTATTCCTGATGATATTTGTTCGCAATGCCCAGTGAGACAGACCAACCACAACTGATCGAATGGATGTCCTCACGGAACAGACTCACAGTAGAGGTTGGAGACAACGACTGTTCACGGAAAGTAGACTGTCTGGCTATTAAAGTTGTAAGTACAAACGTGTTCTCGAGGAACACGTTCGATCTGAAGCAAAGATTGCGCTTCGGATAACATCCTGTGCTGGAAACCTTCCATCGCCCCAGAATATCGCTGGTGAATACCGTCTACTCGGTTTACTTGCGGTGGCTGAAAAAAAACCGAATAGACTAAGGGGAAACTACGACAGCCTTACAATCCAGCTTGTCATGGGCGCTCGCACCCTCAATTCCCGGATGTCCACGGGAGCTTCGGATCTCCTACTACCCTTGGTGGTGACCAGTAATCGTGCTCAGACTGATCCTACCGCTGCGACAATGGCGAGTATTCCACACACTTTCGACGGTCAAGTCGATGCCTCTCTGGATGAACTGGAAACCCACTTGAATTCAATGGGACCGGACATCGGCACAGGTCTCCGGGACACGACGATCAGTACGCCCACACGACCCCGCCGTAGAGCTTTGTCATATCCTAACGTCACGACTGCCGAAAACTCTACTCTGCTGTACTGCGTATCGACCTTGCAAGCTATAGCGCTTGCCAGCTTTAGCTTTTACTGGATTCTGCGTTCCTTCCGCGAGGGTTTCCAGTCCCTACAGACTACACTTCTCTTGTGTGTGGGACCAATTACACAGGTTGGTTGGCTTGGCTGGCGCTGGCAAAGCCTTCCACGGCGTCTCTTCTCCAGCCCTGCGGACGACGCAATATCAACGTCCTCGAATGCTTCGCAGCAACAACAAAACCTTCAACTGATAAGTTTGCTCCCACTCCTTTCGTTCACTTTGCAACTTGGTCTCTACGGCTCTGTCTGGAAAGCAACACGAGCTTTGGTTGATTCCATACCGAATTGGGTATTCTTTAGCTTGCAAGCCTTACGCATCGGTTCCATCGTCGAGCCATACTACCTCCTTGCTTCTGGTAGCATCAATTCTACAATGCCAGGAGCTTGCAAACTGACATGTACAGCAGCGTGGAAACTTTTGGATATCATACAGGGGGTTTATGCGCTGCTCATAAGCTGGGGAGACGCCAACAATGTCGATCCCATGTTGCTTCTGATATGGAGTGCGATAGCGGTGCTATTGTTTGCTGCCGAATGGTTTACGGAATGGGCATGTAAGACCTTTGTCTTGCCGCCTTGTGGTGGTGTCTCTTGCTGTTTGGTGGATCCGTCAATGGCTTTCAACACGATTGTTTACCATGACCCATGCCCAAATACTTCCAAGACTAATCTTACCACCCGCGTGCTCGTCGCTCCTGGTCTAGCATGCTGGAGTGCTCTTCTAGCTGCTACCATTCTTACGAAAGGCGTCCCCGACGATTGGGTGGATTGATTTAGCTACGCGGGCGTGCAAAAGATGTGCCTAGTCGTCATCTATTCGTGAAAACAGATTGGGCATCATTGCAGTTAAATGAATCGACAAAGACGACTCGCGCTACGTTTACCCTGCGCTCCTTGCGTACTTCGTGGTGGAGGCTTTCCTAGGGCCTGAAGCCTGAATCCTGAATTTTTAGGTCCCGTACCGTCCACGGCTCGTAAAGCGTCGTCTGGTAGAATGGATCCAGCAACGAGCCATGAAGACTCGAAGACTCGAGGTATTGAACAATAAAACTTCTTTGGGCGTTCCAAAAGACATTTTGAAATTGCCAACAACCGAAACTACCGATAAAAGGGAAAGCTCTCAAAGAATGCCCCTATGTTCATAATCCACAATCTTACGTTTTCTTTTACTTTAAGCAAACTCCGTTTTCTTTACTGGTAGTGTTTCAATCGAGATGCGGGTGTCTCGTCTGCGCTTTTGGGCAATTCGCTCTTCGCGTTTACGCCAGAAGATGTCCTCGTGGTCAGCCCCAATCACGTCTACAATCGAACGCTGACCGTTTTCCAGCATGAGGGTGGCAAGATCATGTCGAATTCTACTAATGACTCCCGGGCCTTGATACACCATCATACTGTAGACTTGGACCAAACTTGCTCCAGCCTTGAGCTTTTCGTATGCATCGTGGCCACTCCCTACGCCCCCCACTCCGATAATGGGGATTTTACCGTCCGTTAGACGAAAAAGTCGACGAATGCATTCAGTGCTTTGATCCTTCACGGGTTTTCCCGACAATCCACCAATCTCACCGCGATGCTTCGAGAGCAAATCGGCAGGACGGTGATTAGTTGTGTTCGTTATGATGATACCGTCTATGCCGACCTCTAAACATACATTCGCGATTTGATCCAATTCTTCGTCAGTCAGATCGGGTGCCAGCTTTACCAAGAGTGGAACACGATGCGTCATCTCATTGCGCGTGGTAAGGCAAGTCGTAAGCAGCACACGCAACGAATTTGCCTGCTGTAGGTCTCGCAATCCGGCAGTATTGGGGCTGGAGATATTCAAGACCATATAGTCCGCCAAGCTTGAAAGCTGCCGAATGTTGCAAACGTAGTCTCCAATTGCATCCAGGGAATTTTTGTTTTTGCCAATATTTACACCGACGAGACCGGATTGATGCCGCGGCGGGTATAAAAAGTTCCAAATGTAACGTGGCCAAGAAAGCTTGGCGGAGTCGATAGGTTGTGGAGACCGAAACGATTTCAAATTCTTCTCAACCGTACTTGCTCCCTGCGAATTGAATCCGTACCGATTGATAATGCCCAAGTCTTCGACGAGTCGAAACATGCGAGGTTTTGGATTGCCCGGCTGGGCTTGAGGAGTGACGGTTCCAATTTCCACGAATCCAAAGCCCAGATCCAGCATTTCCTGCACCACCTCGCCATCTTTGTCAAAACCCGCCGCTAATCCAATTGGATTGGGAAACGTTTTTCCAAAAACGGAATTTGAGACAACGCAGCGTTGTTCCAACGCCGACGGTCGAAATCTCGGTGACAATCCTTGCTCGGCGAAAAATATTCCCGCGTGATGAGCCGTTTCTGGATCCAAAATTCGTCGCATGGTTGGAGTCACAATGTGATCGACTAAGTCGTGATAGAATTGAGACGATCGCCCTTGCGAGGGAAAATGGGTAGCCCATTCAACAGTACCGACAACCACGGTCGTTCCGACAGCGGTTCGGATCACGACGCGTTGGACGCGTTGCGCAGCTTGATGTAGCATATTGCTTGCAAACTGGACAGTGAATTCTTGATAGAAAGCACGAAATCAGACAAGTGCAGTCGCAGAGACAGTCTTCGTGCTACCCAAGTGAGACGGTATGAAGGATGTACCCCGTTTGGTTGGTGCTTGATCGTCAATTCGAGGTTTGCCTGTGCAACGCAAGAAGGTTGGGTCGACTCGAGCGATTTTGGCAAATTCGCATTTTGTTTCGCCTTTCGAGCCGCGATAGGATCTTACTGTTATAGATCCAGTTAATTCGAGCCAGCTTTCAAGAAAATCGACCTAATTTCGCTACCTACAGATTACAGACCATCTTAACGGAAAGACACAATCTATGGCATTGAAAGCCGTTTGTTTGGTGCACCTTGCAAAATCTATGTACGAAATTGATAAGATTTTCATTACTTTGTTTTCTTACAATCTTGTTGATTTTACATTAGTCGATTTCTCGGCCCTTATATTCCCTGCCGATGGACTTAACTCTATTGTAACTGAACTGAATAGCAATAAACGCCCAAATACCTTGCGGCAACAGTCTTGCACATAGCTATAGACGGGTTGTTTTCCTTTGCAATTCTAAAGGAGGAAAAGATAGCTCAAAAAGATCGGTGGCAAGCACATCTGCACAAAACTAATTTATCCCTAATTGTCCAAAATTAAGGCACCATGCCACTTTACCAACGCCAGAGAGTAGCTGGAATAGTGACTAGTCCTACCAGCACAAAGGTCAAAATTAGAGAAATGGAAGTACCATTCGAAGACGTAGCACCATCTTCCTTCCCTCCACTGCCATGGTCCTCGTCATGATCTCCCTCGCCTTCGGCTTCAAATTCGAGAACACCGCAGGATTGGGGCTCTCCTTCGGTACTGTGCACCACGAGAGCCCGGCCTTCGTGGGATGCGTGTCCCGTGGTGAGGCAATGGACGTAGAATGCATTCCCGCTGGAATCAGTCGCTTGGTATCCTGCTTCCATCCAAGGATCCGTGGCGACAACGTCAACGTTAAAGTAATGCTCGCCTAGAGTCGTGGCATTCGAGCAATCGGCTCCACTTTTTGTGGTGAGACCAAAAAACATGTTTAGAGCTAAGGGTCAGCAAATACCAGATAATCAGACTCCAGCAAATTTTTCGCAGACGACACCATACCTGTAGATAGTTGTTCCACATCCATTAGTCAAACTGCAATCCGTGCTCTCGACATCACCAGGGAGGTTCCAAATATTGCCGCCAACGCAAACCTGATCGTCCCGGTTAGGAAAAAGAATCACCTTGGACTCGCTCTCGACACCCATTGCCGTTCCATCTCCCATACCCAGCGTATCAGCGTGCAAAATACGCGTGTTGTTGACCATCTCCAAGAGACCACAACCAACGCGAGTTCCGTCCGCGCCACTGACTGGAAAAAAAATCAGACACTTATATTAAGGGATTCCTCAATAAAGATCTATAAATTTGACTTTTGAACACATGCGTGTACTTACCAATCATGGCCCTGCCTTCCAAATCGCGTGTTCCAACTACGATAACATTAGAAAACTGGGCAGAGCCGTCCTCGTCGGTAACATAACGCTCTTCCGTCCATGGATCTACCGTGATGGGCGAGGTAAACAAAGGACCATTTTGGGTCGTCGTGCTTTGACACGACGTACCGCTGTGAATGGCAATGTTACAGCCAGTACAGGAGGCGTCGAGGTTCACTCCAAGGCCATCAACAAAGCCTCCGTAGCCAACGGTGACACCGTCGCCAGCTTCGAAGACAACGGCAACTCCGTTGACAGTCGCAGAATCCGAATTCCCCGAGATAGGTGCAATGTCGGCAGCGTACACGGCATGGTTCAAATGGGCTTGGGATCGCCGCAAGGTTGCAATAAGACACACGAATAAAAGCTTCATCCTCGATGATGCTGTGGGTCGGCAATTGTATGAGTGTACGGGAAAGCCAATAAAGATAGATGGCAAGTCTCAAAAGGTATGGGCGCTGATTGTGAAGGGAAGGGCAACCAATGGCAGCACCCAGGTGGATTTGATTTAGGAAGCCGTGAAGTGAAGACGCAAAAGATATACCTGACGTGGGTTGAAGTATCTGCAAGTGCAATCAGTTTCCGATGTTTAAAAGAAGATAGAGGCTGATTGCACAGTTTCTGGAAAGATGGATGTCACAATTATTACATGATAGCTCGCAAATGTCTCAGTGATGAACGATTCATTAGTATTTAAGTTTTGGAGAAAGGAAACTGACAGATGTTATTCTGCAAATACGCTTCATAAAATCTCTTGAAACCGCTCTTGATTGACCGTCGCCAATCTATGGTTTGATGAATCTTTCCGTCCCATCGTCAAATGAATCAACTTCGTCTAACGCCATGTTGTCAGAGAAATACACCAAATGGAGATTTAACCTTACGCACGCCGCGTTGTACCAATCTATCGAACAAAAAAGCCTGGTTTTATATGACAATTTACGGGATTATGGGGTAGCTTGTTGGCGTTTGAAGCGTCGATTTAGGCAAACTTTATCATCCGTATGGTATCTAACAACGACTGGCGGGGAATACGTAACATGATGCAGTATTGCCAAGGTTCCCTATGTATTCTAGAACCCGAAAGACGTCCTTCTGATAGTCAACAGATTCTAGCGAAACCCACTGTATGCAGATAGCAGGGATATGTCGTGCGTCGCTTGTACATCTGCTTGGGGAGCTGACTGCTGTGTCAGGGACGACTTGAAGGGCGGCAAGCCCGTGTCGCTAGCCAACGAAAGATTAGTACTGATAGTGACTAAGAATCCAATATAACTTTGACCAAAGTCCACGAGAACAAGAGAAATCAGCCTAGAAATGCACTGTCGTTCACAGAGATACGACCCTGTGGGTAGCGTACACGTCTGGCATGTTCAAAATGAGGGTCAGTGATGTCTTGTTTTTAGTTAGGGCCAAGAGTGTCCACTAAGCTCCTCCAAATATGAACTGAGACTTCACTGAGACCTCGACTCAGACCCTTTTTAACAGTCAGCCTAATACTTCCTGGCCCGAGTCGGAATGCCGAAGTAAGGATCGCCATCATGCACATACCAAAGCGTATTCGTGCATTCGGGTGAACGTGATGCAAATAACCACGAGTTACACAATACAACGCAAAGCTACGGGGTGGATTCTATTTTCGCATTTCTCACGAAAGCAGCATGTCGGGTGGACCAGCTAGACAAAGAAACCCCTGTGAACGCTATTTGAAATGGCCCCCGACAAGGATTCGTCATGCAGTCCTACTTGTACGTCGACCGTGCTTGTTGTTGTTGTTGCTTCTATCGACGACGTCTCAGTCCTGGATACTTCTTTCGAGCAAGAGTGCATTACTTGGACAATCAGCAGATACAAAGGGACGGGCCTTCTCATTCAAAGCCTCTAACTCCTTTGCCCCGCGAAGTATTACGAACACGAAAGGTGATTCTATGATAGAACATCTAGCCCAACATGTAGAATTTCGATCTAGTATCGATCAAACAATACAAGAACTACAACGGCATATTCCGGTAGTAGTATCGAGACCACTTGAAACTCATGTTGCGCAACGTACATACACAACTGACACAAAATTGGTCGTCAGTAGTGAGGAACTGGGTGACATTGAGCTTGTGTCGTCACTTGAAGAGTTGGTGACTCTGACGAACACAATTGTGATGGCAGTACAGGTTTCAGCTCGGGCTTCCAACTTCCTCTCCTTGCTTGGTGTAAACGCCAGCTCAACGGCCAGAGCGACAGCCAATGTAAAGTCCAGAGTAGCGCTTGATCCCTCTTTGAAGAGTCTTCAAGTAAAATGGAAAACCGAGCTTTTTCCTTTGGTTGGCCAAGCGATGAGTACTCCTGGTAACAAAAACAAATCTAGATGCTCTTCCTCGGCTATGTCAACCCTCGAAGGCCTCTCGGAACTTATCTTGGATCAAGAATCGGGGAAAATTGATACTCATCGCTTGCTGCGCGTACAATGGAACGGACAAGACCAGGATGCAACAACAATTGGACAAACATTATCTCTACTCCGACAAACAATACAGAATTTTCAAAAATCTCCTTTTGGTCAGACTTTTGGAAGCGGAACACTGAACCTGTTCAATCAGATTCGCGACGGATATCTCTATGAGTCCACAGAGCAACTGCCCACGGAATCCAACGCAAGTTCCACCGCACCTCTGTTTGTACTATTGACGCCCGCAACGAATCGTACCAAGGGGTTCACATGGGTACCAGTCCAAGACTATAATTTCTCTCGGCATAGCACTGGAGAAAGCTCGTCATCGCCAGAAAATGTATTTCAGTCAACGTCGATGCCGTTGCCTGGAACGGACACCTGGACGCAATACGCGGCTTCGTTTCAAGCCATTAGGCGGTTCGTGTCAGAAACCATTCCAAATTTATCCCAACAAGCAAATGTGGAATTGATTCGGTCTCTTTTTTTACCAACCGCTCGCTTTTATACGGTCGATGAAAGTCTCCTGTTGGAAGGGTCTTACCGGATTGCCAATTTTTACCAATCGCTAGCAGCGGTACGAAGCCGCACATTCGGAAGCTGGAACTTGGACCATGTAGAGCTCATTTACACTGATGGCGATAATTTCGGATATTCCGTAAGCAACAGCAGCAGAACACAAGTTCGAATTTATTACACAACGACGACTGGCTTTCCGGGGACGACATCCGCTATCACAGCTAGTGGTTGCGACCGATACGTCTTGATTCCTGACATGGATGGATCGTTAGAAACAGGGGCAATTAGTGCGAATTGGAAAATCGGAGAAGTGCATCAAGAAAAGGTATCGATCGCGGGGAATGATAGTCCACTAGAGGCTTTGTGGGCTATGAGAAGCATTGCCACTGCTGTCGAAACTGGACGGTTTCGCAATAATGAAGACGCTCTCTGGAAGACGCTGCTTCAGCGGCTTAACAATGGCATCATTGCCTCATCTGTACCGTTGGAAGCTAACAGCTATGAATATAAGAAGGTATTGCCAGATGCTCAATCGCCTTTGGTGAGATCTGATCAAACAGCCTCCATGGTCTATCGTATCATGACTAATCTGCATCTTGAGATGATTTCGCTGGTCAACGACACAGATATGGCTGCTACATTGAACCCCAATTTGTGTCCACCCGCTGCTGAGTATATGACTGATAATGTTAAGCTCCTCGGGTATATTGGTGAGGTCTTGCTGTCCGGACGACGGATGTATACCAACAGTGTGGTCTTTTTCATGAGGTCGCTCAAGTCTGCTATTCATTCCGGACGTTTGTTGGTTGCGAAAGAACCGGACGTACACGTAGAGCTGAAGGCCACGGGCGACGTTCGATTAGACTTTACACTACATATGACTTTTTTGCCGTTGGCTGGGTTGCCTGGTTTAAATCGCATCGCGGGGACGGACAAGGCGAACGGTCTTGGCGCTTCTGTGCCGCTTACCGTGAAAGTTGTGTCAGACTATTTGCTCGACCATCATACTGGTAGAATCATGCAGCACCGGCTGGTGGAGTCACGCATCAACGGACAGTTGACACCGGGTGACATTATTTCTCGTTGGATTCAGCGGCAGCGTGGCGAAGAGCTGGCTAGTCCTGATGAAACAGTTTGGTTACAGGACTTGATGGACACGGTAAGATGGTTAGAAACAATGAACGGGAGTACAAAGAAGAGCAAGAAGTAGAGGAATTTGCGATAGCTTTGGCATCATAAAGGTTCGCCGGATGCGATGCAATCGATTTTTCCATACGTTGTAAGACCTTTACTCCCCATCCGATGCATTTTGTTGAAATCATCCAAACGGGGCTAGTTGAATCCGCTATACACCTTTCTACATGGCTTTCTTCCGCTCCGAGACACTTTGCACATATTCCTCGTCTCCGATCCAAAAGAGCAATGTCTCGGCAACTCGACCTATAACCGTAAGATAGTATTGCCACAAAGTCGGTGTCATCGACTCTTCATCGATGTCAAAGGTGCTATCGTCATCCACAAGGGATGTTGCTGGAGCACGCAACGCAGAAAATGTTCGTTTGGATGCTTTTTCCGCGTATAAGGCGATACATTCATTGGCTGCTTGATCTGTCGCTGTGCCCAGAGCAAGCTGTTTCTCCCCCGAATGAAGGAGAATTTGCCGCATGGCTCGTTGCTGCTTTTCTTGGTTGCGCCTGCCTTGGAACTCTGCCTGGTGCAGCAGCTGGAATTCCTTGTCAATCGCCTCTTGAAAGCTCTGTTGTTGCTGTGATTCATCGATAATGATATACTCGCCAACCGATATTTGCGATTGCGCTGCTCGCAAATCGGCACGAGATTGCTTGTACTCGCCTCGCAGCCGGCGTGCCTTGCCCCGTTTGTAATAAA
This sequence comes from Phaeodactylum tricornutum CCAP 1055/1, assembly GCF_000150955.2. Taxonomy (NCBI): domain Eukaryota; phylum Bacillariophyta; class Bacillariophyceae; order Surirellales; family Neidiaceae; genus Phaeodactylum; species Phaeodactylum tricornutum. The sequence continues at coordinate 642,122 of NC_011687.1, forward strand.
TTTTGGTCATTTGTAGTTGCACGTGTTGCTGGTGTGAGTGAAGCGATTGCTGTTTCCTGACGCGATCCAAGGCTAAGGTGCAGAAGTCAATGGTCTTTTTGTACCATCCGAGTTGTAGGGCGGATAGGGCGAGGTTGTTCATGACCTTTAGAAACAAGACTAGGACCAGGCAGTCTGACTCGTCTTGAGGTTGTACAGCAATTAAACACGTCAAGTAGACGTCGATGGCTTGCTCATACTCTTGTTGATGATAGAATTCATTTCCAAGACTTCGTTGTGCTTCGGCCCATGCATACTGTTCTCGTGTCGTAGAGAGACTGGCTACGTGCACTGCAACTTGCTGGAGCTTAGAATTCATATCGTTAGCGGCTTGTTCGGCTGGTGATGCCCTGCGCGTTGTTCCGTCACCAAATTTGCGCTGTAGTTCAAAGCGTGGCGCTTTTTTGCTACGCAAATTGTTGTTGTCCTCATCCCCTGTATATTCGGTGTCGCTGCTGTTCTTATGCTTGTGAAGATCGGCTAAGTGGCGATTGATTTCGCTCATAACGTCGGTAGTTGTAACGAACGGGCTTTCGACTCGGTTTTGTACGACATTGCCGGTTTTCTGGCGAGGACTACCGCTTCTATCACGACCAGAAGCGCGAATGGTCGACATGGGCTTGAAAGGCGTAGTACTTTTTACGGTTTGATGGCAACAAAGAAGCGCACCAAAAATCTGTCAGGCACTGATGAAGCTTCTTCCATGGCAGCACTATGGCAGGAACGGCCGAGCCGAGTCCCTTCGATGGATAGATAATCTACTGTAAATCCCGTGATGTGACTTAGTCCCGATTAGTTCCAACTCGCTGTTGCCCGGCAATTGTCGCTCGCATTAATATCCGACAAAATAAATGGTAGACCACGACTTACATCGACATGTCTTTGCCGAATTCGTTAGTAATAAACGGAAAGAAATTCTCCCCAAAACCCCTCCCTGTGCCTGTACACGGGTACGAGCAGCGACCATTTCGGCTGTTACTGGGGCTGACTGTGAAACCAATTATGAGAGGCACGTTGGGTCACATGATGATCCGATCCATACCAGGAAAACTAGTCTTTAACCAATCCTTAGCATAATCCAATCTGTCCGCTTTCCTGTTCCTGTGTTCCATTTTTAAGTCATCTTTAATCTTGCACTTGTTGTGCTATCTACTTAAGAGATAGGAGTTGTGACTTGAAGCTTACGTACGCCTTGCGCTCTGTTTCCTTGGTTGTGGTATAGAGAATTCACGCTACCTTTTCGACTCCGGCATACAAAGCCCATGGTAGCCATGAGCAGCACCATCGGCACCAACAACGGCCGAAGCACCGCTGGCACTCCTATGCAGGAACCTGCAGTGGATCAACGTAGACAGCCACAGTCCCCGTTTTCGTCTGCTCACTCATCGAAATCAAGAAGACGTTCCTTTTCCGAGCAATTTGAGGAATTTCCGAGTAAGCTTCAGTTTGCTGTCTTGGCCTGTGCTGTCTTTTTGTTCTTTGGCTTGCACAACTTCTTGCAAGAAGCCATTATGAATGTTGAAGGCTTTCATCGGGGAGTCATGCTGGGATACACGGAAGTCTTGGGTGTCGCAGTTTGTTCTTACTTGGAACGCAAGTTTCTACAGAACAAAGAAGAAGTGGAGCGTGTCGCTCCTCTATCAGCCTACCCCCTGCTCACTGCTTGCCTCATGACGAGTTCGGCTCTTTCCAATATTTCACTCAACTACATTAACTTTCCTACAAAGGTTGTCTTTCGCTCCTGTAAATTGTTACCCACAATGGCAATTGCTTCAATCATTCATCGAAAAATATTTTCCGCCACCGAGTATTCATGCGCCTTTGCTGTTTGCGCCGGTCTTGTCTTGTTCGCTGCAGCGGATTGGGAACTTGCACCGTCTTTTCATCCTATCGGACTAGTCTTGGTCACCTTATCCGTTTGTGCTGACGCCATTCTACCTAACGCACAAGAACGAATATTTCGACTCGGTGCGTCCCGACTCGAAGTCACATTCTATACCAACATCTTTTCTCTCCTCGCCTACACTACCACTACACTTCTTTCGGGTGATTTGACGGCCACCATTCGACTCGTACTTCAGAATAGGCAATTGGCGGTATACTTTACTGTCTATACCTTGATTGCCTACGTGGCGATTTCTGTACATATGATGGTTGTAAAGCGCTTTGGTGGAGTGGCTGCAGTATTGGTGGCAACGGGTCGCAAAGGTATGACTCTCATTCTGAGTTTCCTCTTTTTCCCCAAATCCTTCAGTTGGTTTTACCCCGCCGGAGCTTTCCTCGTATTGGGAGGATTGCTTGTATCAACTTTGGCCAAGCTGCGGGGGAAGTCGCATCCTGCACAACCAGCTTACGATCAACACCACGGTGCGAAAGGAACTTTGTCAACCTACCGGGGACTCAAGCAGCACGTCAGTGATATTGAACTCGCCAGCGGCACCTCTACGACGTTCTCTTCGCCCCCCTCTTCACCGCCCTCATCGTCATATGTGCGAGACGAGAAAGCCAGTCAATAGCCTCAATCGGACGCAACCCGCCAGGCATGGATATGGTACCATACTCTAAACTTTGAACAGAATCAATGCCCCAAACAAGACCTTGCTCATAGTGATGTCGCGGAGATCGCCATATTAAAAGAGTTTGGATCTAATGTGTTGTCGCATAGGTGAGAGTTTTTGGGGAGCTTTCCTCGGGAATAGTATCCAAAGCACCTCCCAAATGCCATGCAGCAAGTCTTATGATTCGATGACTATAACGGTGCCATGCGCACAATTGTTTTGCCGGCCACTACAGCTCCGAATTCCCACCCACGCCAGCCATTAGACAAAGCGCGTAAAGGATACTGCTTCATATAGTCGTTTTTGTCTGACTTTTGATTTGTGGGCCCAAAGCAACACATGAAATCTTGAATGGACAATCTGTCACAATGTTGTAAACCGGGCAATGATTCGGAATTAGACGAGACCAACGAAGTAAGTGGTAACAATCGAACGCCACGAAGGAGCAATGAATCGTAGCATCACAGCTGTGCCCATTTTGAAGTCTGTTTCACACATAGCTTTCCTTATCATATCGAGCTCCGTCTTACAATACAAGCGGTATCAAAATAGGATGACAACAAAGAGGACAGCGGTCCCTACCTGGAAGGCTCAGAAGCCGGAAGTACAGACAAGATAGCCTGGTAAAGCTGTTAGATCTATTAACCTACGAAAGGTGGGTGGGTGATACTTCGAGGCGAGATGTTAGTCTTTGACACTTTACAAACATTGTCTCAGACTGATCCAAAAGAAGGGTCCACTCGCGATGAGCAACGGTTTTGTTCGATTGAACTTGATTGACTGAATCAATGATCAGATTGTCGACGAGATGCTGTCTATCATGAGCTGATATACAAGATCGCTGCAGTCGTTAACATAGGTAGTACCGTAGCTCGTGGGAGCTTTTCTTTGTCAAGTTTCATGTGTGTAACGAAGAAGGCGCCAACGCTCTTTTCGCTAGCGACTGGTGGGGACTGTGTCCGTGAATTCCTCCCAAGCTATGGATTTTTCACCAAGGCCCTAAGCCCGGTTGTAATTATACAACTGATCGTTGCCACCCCTTTCAGAAGCTATGATTTATCTTGCAAAGACTTCGCTGTAAAGAGTGCTGCTGAGGAGCAAAGGTCTATTGCGTTTTCTCACAAATTTATCAGATCGCGTATCACTCAACACCCAAATGGTGCTTCCGCGAACAAGAAGCACCGTCAATCATGATCTTGGATTGCCTACATTGCTAACCACTCCTTTCAGTCTTTTTTATACAATTTTTGTAGCCAAGCATGATAGCGCTAGCCTGGAGCTACAAATCGTTTTCCGGAAGCAGAATGGCAGAAACAAAGGGCTGGAGCACTCCATTGGAAAATGTCTTACAATTAGTACAGATGTCGAGTATCAACATTACATACCTTTGAGTCCGTATATCTCTTGAAGGAACGGAGGAAGTCTATTGGTCGGACGACGTGTATTGGCATCCAAGTGCATGATATCAACAACTCCCTGGGCAATTCCAACATCATTCACGAAGGCCGTTTGTCGACACTCGAGCACCATACCACGACGTTTCGAGTTGACGACTGTTTTAACCGTAACAGTTTTCTGCGCTCTGGCAACTGGCAGAGACCGAATGAAAGCATCCTCCGTCTTATCTAACAGTAACATACAGTCGGAAATGGTCGTCACTACCAACAAAAGACTGTATTCGTCCTTGAGACGCCGCAGCCCAGTAGGGCCACCCAAAAAATTACTGCGACCGCGTTCAAAAAGATTGAGCACACTTCGCAGAGGTAATGAGTTTGGGAGGTGTGGATCGTACTCGTCTCGAAAGGTGACATACGTAGTGTTTGATATAACCTCTTGGTTTCCTCTAAGCGGAATTTGCTGCGGCAAGGCCGCATGTAGAGCCCCAGGCCGAGCCAAAACAACACCGTCTGCTGTGTTGTATATCGTAGAGCCATCTGGGCTCCTCATAACGAGGTTCCACACTTCCACATTTCCGACGTCTGGTGTCTCGATCAGAGTTGCGACAATAATGTATTGGTCCCCCAAGGCGGGTGATGACTTGAACTTTTGCTGACGAACGCTCACAATTGACCAATCGAGGTGCTTCAGCAACGGAGTCTTGATGCCGATGTTTTCGGGGATTGTCGACGACGCAATAACTCCGGCCTGCAAAGCGCGATCAAAAGCACGGAGGTAGTTTGCGTTGTACAAAACGCCGTACGCGTCGGTATCTTCAATGTACACCGGAGTCGGCTCGGACACAATTACTACACGTTGCGATTCCATATCCGAAGTAGGCTCTCCAGAATTCTCGCCCTTGTGCATCGAATCTGTTGACATTGTTCGAAGTGAAGCACAAGCCGGTATCGGTTCTTTCCGATTTAACAACACGAAAGAAGATGCGTCTTCGAAAAATATAAAAAGAAGAATTCCGACAAACATATACACCGTCAAAAACGTTACTCGTACGAGTTTGCACTCAGCCATTGTCTGCGCAAGCAAATATCACTTTCAAATAGACCGAAACAGGAATTTCGGGGGTAACCACCTCACCGCGATGCGATGACGTCTCGGAGGGTCCCACTCTGAAATAGCAATAGGGTGCTCGTTGGCTGACGAAGGCTTGAACAACCACGTTTCAAGGATCACTTGGTTGAGGTTCGATCGCCACTGGATGCTACTCGATTTACTATTGATGGTTTCCTACAAGATTGCTGCAGTAGTGTGTAGATTCAATACACAGACTGTGCTTGCCTGCTTCTCCTTGCAGTGATACCTCCACTGACTCTCGGCTTTTCTGTGAATGGTCGAACCGGTGAGTTGACAGTGAACGAACGAACGAACACATGCGAAAAGTGAACCGTGAAATCGAAATTCACGGTCAGTCACTAGTCAGTCGACTTATCCTCGGGACTCTTGTTTCCGATGTCCGTCTACGTTATCAGTGCTTGCCACCAGTATCGGGATTCAAAATTTTCCGGGAATCATGCGGGGTCGCCGACGAGAGACTCCCTACTCATGGTCCGCATTCGAGTTCTCGACAAAGTGTGCCGAATTGTCTCTCTGCGTCGACGACGATGGAATGGAAGCTTCTCGTCTTGAACCAGTTTGGATCCACCCGGAGACCAACCGCGTTATTGTAGGACCTTTTTCGGTCTTCTGACTAGAAAAATGCATCTGCGAAATGGCAGGTTAGGGCCGAGAAGTCTTGTCCTTCGTACCGGCTCACTTTTTTCTACGTTCTTGGCTCTGTGCTGGTCGATGGCAATCACAGTCCAAGGGTTTAGCCTGATCCCATCGATCGCGCGATCGCCGTTTCTATTGTCTCACGTACACATTGGCGTTTCGAGACGGAGGTTTTCGTTGCTCTTTTTGCGATTACGCCAAAGCAGAATGGAAGAATGGCGGGACGACCAACGATTGGACGACAACCGAGCGATCAATGGTGTTCCGACCAACACTACGTTACAAACACTGACAGCAACGGCATCCTCTATGAAAAGATTCAAAAGCCTTCCATCAGCGACTTGGTCACAGTACAACGCCAATTCTACAAAATTCGCCTCGACAACATTGGGTGACATTATGAGCAGTCGGAACGGATTGGTCATGTCTCAAGAAGATTCACCCACGTTTGTTGGTACTAGCCGGGATAGCGAGGAGGATCGGAAGGAGAGTGCGGATCAAACATCCGATACTTCACTGGCATCACGCTACGGTATCCACGACCCACTGAATCGTATGGCGCTCACGGCCAACGGCAATTTGCAGCGACTCGTGTCGAGTTACTACGATGCGCCTGTTCAGGTAGTGGTGGATTCGTGCAGAAAGCGTTCTTCCAACGTCTCTAGCAATGTACAAATTATGTCACGTCCAATACAACTTTCCGGAGCGGCCACAGCCCAAGTCTGGGATCGAGTCGTACACTTGACGGTCTTTGGGAAAACCTTTTGTACGGCAACATCGGTCATTACGGTATACGACGAATTATGTCAAAGTTTGGTTGAATCGGGTCAAGTTGGACTGGGACAACTGTTTCGATACCTGGACTTGTTGCCAGAGTTTACGCTTCACAATGCCGGTGTACATCAAACCGGCAAAACAATGGCTACCAAGAAGGTGGGCCGCGGTGGCGGTAGAGGACGAGGAGAGGGTTTTTGGAGAGACTATACATTGAGCTGTGCCGAGATCTCGTGTCGGATACACGAGGACTTTCAACAAGGCATATGGGACTTGCAGCCTGTTCAGGAGGAGCAGTAAGTATAACATTCACCGACTGTACAGATATACTCCGGCGATGATAAATACATAAGTTCCAGTGTATATAATGTTAGCTCTATCGCAAAAGTCATTCACTGTCATTCCCCAGTGCACAAGTACCGTGTCTTGCCGCAAGGGTATATGATTTATTAACAAAGGGGTCTATGTCAGAAAGTTGCTGATCCAGCGGAAAGCGTCCTGGTAACCTTCCCCTTTGAGAACGGATATTCGAAAGACAGCCATCTTGTCTGTACCTTGTGTCTGTGCGAGGTTGTCGTACTCAATTCGACGGCAAATATCGGCGCTGGTGAGAGCTCGTTCCTCTTCGTCACATTTATTGAGTAGTACCGCGACGGGGATATCCTTGACTAGTTGTTCGCCGATCAGGGCGTCCAATTCGTACGCGGCCTCTTCTACGCGGCCGTCGTCGGTAGCGTCAATCATGAAAAAGACCGCCGATACTTGTGTGGAAACGTAGTCTTCCCAAAGATGTCGAACGGCTTCGTGTCCCCCCAAATCCCAGGCTTGAAAAGAAACATTTCCGTACCGAAAATATTCTTGGGAGGGCCGATCGGTGGGGGGAAAGTGCCGAATATCTCCTGTGCGCAAGCGATGCAACAGAGTCGTTTTCCCAGCATTGTCCAAACCTAGTAGCAGTAGTTGACCTTGCTTGTTTGACAAGCCGAGCGACGACCAGAGCGAGTCCAAAAATCGTCGGAGACTTTGCCAGAGCGAGAAGGAATACGCAGACATGTTGGGATTGCGAAGCGAATAAAAGGACTGGCTTTCACAATTTTGTTGCGGTGAACGAGAGACTGGGGCTATAAGAGGTGTACGGGGTCTACAGGGTATAGCTATCGTTCGAATGGTTTCCAGAACGATTGTTCGAGCGCCATGGTACTGTACAAAACGGTTGTTGTGTCTTGAAAGCAGCGTTCCATCGCTGCGTGGATCGGTATTTTCAAGTCGTGCTGCGTACAGCGGGGTCCGCTTCGAAGTTTTACGTCGCTACCACTATAGCGAGAACATTGGTATCTTCGGAGCCTCGAAGGTACGGTACAAATTATACTATCGACGAAGTGTATCGTATACGACATGTATACAATGGAAGAGTGCCTAAGTAGCCAAACACAGTTGACAAGAGGTCTTCGGCAACGGTAGGATTCTTCACGGCCACAAACAGTCTCCTTTTCGCCCGCGCGAACCGCGTCTCACTTACGGCGTATTGGTTGCGTTGGCCAATTATACACTCCAGCGTAAAATAATAGGTAAAGTTTTATAAGATATTCGTGAGGCTGCCGATGTTTCTCAAGCTGAGGTGCACCAGCCCGCCACAAAACAGGAACGGCCCAAAAATGTTCACCTGCCCCTCCCTCCGTGTCTCTTTATATTTGTTACCGTTGCAATTAGCCGGCTGCCGTCTTGGTCCTCCTACGCATTCCGGTCCTTTCCAGTTAGTCGGTCGACCTTCTTTCTTGTCTGCTACGTCTGTTCGTGTGTGCCAAAAGAGGTCCTTTGCAATAATTAACCATGGCGGACTTGACAAGTATCCTGTTGGCTGTTGCCTCGTCTCCTGGTAGGTTTCGTCGAGAGAAAGCAGAGAGGAATCGGCGTAGGGTCTCGTCACGGAACCAGATGACTCTCGTTGGCCACGTTTCCTTGTAGAAAGAATGTCTGTTTGTTTATTTGGTTGTCTTTGTTTACCAATCCCAAATCTCACCTCACTTTGCCTTTGTTTGGGAATTTTACTGCGTAGACCGATCGGAAGAAAAACTACTCGAAGAATATATGCAGTCGAACTACAGTGAGTTCTGTTTAGCTTTGGCCAAGCTGCTCGCTACGGAGGGCGCACCCTTTGCAGCACGTCAAATGGCGGCACTTCAGCTCAAAAATACGGTCCACGCCAAATCTGCCGAGATACTGCAGGAAAAGCACAATCGCTGGAAGGCCACCGACGCCACACATCGAGCCGCCGTCAAGGAGTGTCTCCTTGCAGCGATGCGTTCCGGTGTACCAAAGGTGCCGCATTTTGCCGCCGTCACTGCCGCGGAATTCGCTTCCATCGAACTGCCTTTTAACGAATGGCCACAGTTCATCGCAACGCTCATGGAAAACGTCACTTCGCATGCACCGGAGCCCATCAAGATTGCCTCGTTGGAATGCCTCGGATTCACCTGTGAAAGCATTGTAATTATGGAGGAACTAATGGGAGACAATTTCGTTCCCGAATTGGCCTCTTCCACCGTCGACACCATGCTGACAACGATTGTGAACGGAGTGCAATCGAATCAGACGGATGCGATGCGTCTCGTCGCTCTGACAGCATTGAAAAACTCGCTCGGCTTTGTCCGTCACAACATGGAACGCAAGCAAGAACGAGATTTCATTTTTCAAGCCATGTGTGAAGCCACCAAGTCCAGCGATGCACAGGTTCGGGCTCTCGCTTTTGCCTGTCTAGACCATACCGCCGAACTATACTACGACACCCTACCGGACTATATGACCGTCATTTTTGAGCTCACCACCAACGCGATTCGATCAAACGACGAAGAGGAAACCGTTCAAATGAATGCCATGGAATTGTGGACCGCCATCGCCAGCACAGAGCAGACTCTGGTGGACCAAGACCAGGATGCGGCCGAGAGAGGGCAGCCCCTGGATCGACCTCCGTGTCCCAAATACACACTCGCTGCTATGGAAGCGTTGGTTCCGCTATTGCTAGTCATGCTTGCCAAACAAGAAGACGCACCCGAGGACGACTCCTGGGGTTTGCAAGAGTCTGCCGGGGTGTGTTTAGAGACAATCTCGCAAACTGTTGAAGGATCAATTGTTCCACACGTCATTCCCTTTGTCACGCAACATATCCAGTCGGAAGAATGGCGCTACCGCGATGCGGCTATCGTAGCTTTTTCCTCCATCATGGATGGTCCCAGTACCGAGGAGCTGGCCATATACGTGAACCAGTCCATTCCGGTTCTACTCCGTGCATTTTCAGATTCGAATGAGATGGTCCGCGACTCTGCCACACACTGCATCTCCACCGTTTGTCGCCTCCACATGATTGCTGTCGACCGAGATATAGTGCATTCCATTATCAAAGGTCTAATCGAGAAGCTACGTGACTCTCCTCGTGTTGCTGCCAAAGCGTGCACGGCCCTCTTCAATATTGCCACATCCTTCAAAAGCCCCGAACCCGAGCCGACGTCACTTTTGTCGGAACCCATGTTACCCCTTTTGCAAGCATTGTTACAAACCAGCGAGCGCCAAGATGCCACGGAATGCCATTTGCGTGTCGGTGCTATATCGGCAGCCAATGACCTCGTCGCAGCCGCACCCTCGGACACCACACCCATCCTCGCCGAATTCCTGCCGGTTATCATCGCACGGTACGAAGCGACAATGCACGCACAAGTATTAGGCAACGAAGAAAAGGAAGAGAAGGAACAAGCCCTGGGCTTGTTTAGTTCGCTTATTTCAGTCCTGTTTCAACGGCTCGAAAAACATGACGTGCTTGCGTATGTGGACAAGGTCATGGAATTGTTGCTCCAGGGATTGCAATTGCGGAACGCCTCGTGTCACGAAGAATTTTGGCTGGCGATTGGATCAATTGCCGGGACGATGGAGGGCGAATTTATTGTAGGTATTTGATGTAGTTGCAGCGTGTCCTACCTTTGCTTTCCTTTGACAAGTTTTCGTGGCTGACCTCTTTTGCATCATTTTCAGAAATACATGCAAGCGCTGAGCCCAGCCCTACTGACGAGTTTGCGCGACTTCCACGCCAAGACTCTCTGTATTGTATCTATAGGAGTTGTCGTCGATATTTGCTCCGCGATTGGTGATAAAATTCAACCGTATTGCGACGGTATTATGAGCGCGTTAGTGGACTGTTTGAAAGATTCCGTCATTCAACGAGATGTTAAACCTGTGGTATTTTCCTGTTTTGGCGACATTGCCATGTCAGTGGGCGGTGCATTCCAACCATACCTTCAAGTATCGACGATGCTTCTATTCCAAGCCTCACAACAGCAAGCACCACCGGATGACGAAGACTTAATCCTTTTTGTAAATTCGCTTCGGCTAGGCATTCTGGAAGCCTATTCGGGTATCATCATGGGTCTCGCTGACGGCAACGCCCTCCAAAGTTTTACACCCAGTGTGCCCAACATTGTACAATTCGTGCAAGTCTTAGCGGCCGATTCGACCAAAGATATCTATGTGTTGGAAAAGTCGGTGGCTCTTTTGGGCGATGTGGCGCAACAAATGGGTAGCATTCCTCAAATTCGGGAACAATTAAACCAACATTTCGTTTCAAAGCTGTTGCAAGAAGCTCTCAACTCCAATGATGAAACCACCGTCGACTCGGCTAACTGGGCGGGAAACTTGATCAAGCAACTCATTCGAGGCAACGCTTAGTACACACACGGTTGTGGAAACTAGGGCGTCCTTTTGGACCACGCCGGTCGCCATGGGACGAGATATGATTTCGTTCCGTGGCCACCGATGAAATAGTGAAACATGACAAAATGGACAAGATGGAGTGTACTTATTTTGACACCCTGTTTTCTCCTCTTTTTCGAAATGAGCTATCGAAAATCGTATATAAATGGAATCGCATTAGAAAATTTTTAACGAATTGACTGTGATTATTACCAAACCTCGCTCTAGTCGGCATCCTACAGGTAGAGTTTTCGAGGTTCGAAATTTTACGAGTAGACGTGCAGACTGCCGCGTGGAAGAGTGCCAATCCAACCCGTGTTACAGCGGAATCGCCTATCCATCCAGCACATATTTGACTCTCAAAGCAAACATCGCGCTGGACTATTACCTGTCCAGTTTTTAGCTAGTGCACTCCGCACCCGTGGACATTGCTGGATTAGCATAGAGTAGTTTTTCTTCAAAACGCGCTGTTTCGTACCAAGAGACTGGATCTGTGGAACTGATTCTCACAATGGCCAAGAAGAAGAGCAAGGAAAACGAGACGCCGTCGTCGACGGATAAGCCACTGTCAGACTCTGCAGCAGCCTCTCCAGTGGTAGACTATGAAGAAGATGAACTGGAGCTTTTGCAAGTCGATTTGGGCGATATGGTAAAAATCAAACAGGTATTGGATGAGACGGTGGCATCAGCAATCCTTGAAAATATTGCGGAAGATTACGGGTGGGACAACTTTAAGCTCGGGATTATGGCGCTTAGTTGCGTTTTTGCGATGATTGCTCAGTTCGCTCCGATCCCCTTTCCCGAGTCTCGACCCGTATTGGGAGTTTGCGGAGCGCTTTATTTTGCATTGAGCGGAATTCTGCAGTTTGTGACGACCTTTATCGACAAGGATTGTATCCTCTGGACGAAACCGGCCGATATAAGCGCTAGTACCAAAAACAAGGACATGCACCTGTACGGCCTGCGCATTCGATCGAATCTGCCGCGATTTTCTGAATGGTACGAGGTTATTTTGGAATTTCAAAAGCCCAAGCAAGCTAGCGCCTCTCCTATGGTCAAGCATACATGGAGTATAGGACAATTCTTCGACAAGGAAGGCTATTTTGACGAGATCGGTTTATCACAGGAAATTGATAAGCTTTTCAAACGTTTTGAAGCAAAAGATTACGATAGCGCGGGGTCCGATGAAAAGAAAAGGCAATAAGTTATGAAACAAAGCTATTCATTAGCCTAGCGATTATTTTTGGATAGGTTGGACGGATGGTCAAAAGTAGACTTGTGAACATGGGATACGCCGCCATTCAGACATCCACTCGGAATCTTGCCGCTTTGATTACCCAAAGCGGAAAGTAGTGGACAAAAAAATTCCCGGTCTAACCCTGCGATATCGGTCTAGAGCGAAGAGGAGCGTAGAGTAGTTCTCCCGACTGCCTGTGAGAGAATTATATGAATTTCCGGGTGCTTTAAAAACTTATAGGACCTGAGCGTCTTCCGCCTCATCACGAAGAAAACTCGCCGTTCATAAAAGGTACTTGTTTGTCAGCGTAGATTTTGTACTACGACCAACGTCAGTGTCAACACTGGGACCGCAACCACATCTTACTGCTATTCTAGTACTTCTTGTTGATACAAACAGTAAGTATGACCATTACAGTCCGAAAGGCAGCCGAAGGGGTCGCCAAAGTTGTTGGGCAAAAGGCTGCTGCCCCACATGCGGCGGCCAAGATTTCGCTGCGTTCTCCGCGTGCCGTGACCCTAGCGGAAGCCAAGGCTGACGCCATTCAACCGGCACGGGAGTCTACGAAAACCACCATGACGCCGTGGCGAGGTTGGTTTGAACGCGTTCTGCAAGAAGTTATTGGTGAAGAGCGGGTAAAGAAGATAAAGGACACAATGTTGTTCATGCCAGATGACATCTATGATTTGGAACAGTCGCCGAAACCTTCTCAGAAGATTCCTATTTCTAAGACTGATCCTACCATAACCGCCATGTATCGCTATCCTTCACCTGGTTCCCAGGAATCCGTTCGCATTCCGGAATTTGAAAACGGCAAAGATCCGTACGACACGGGCTACTTCAAGCGTGATACACGTCGTCGTTACCAGTTTGAAGAACTCGGAGATCCCGATATTGAAAAGGCCAAGTTAGAATTGATGGATCCCAACGATCCTCAGGTACAAGAAGACAAGAAAAGGGTTGAAGCTGGCCCTGCCAGTTCTCCGGGAAATAAAGGAGTTTTTGCCACGGGTCCATCGGACTTTGATCCTACAGGTCTTCGCGCTACGATGAGTGTCACCTGGTCCGAACTTAATAAATCGTTGGACGCTCATATGCCTGATCATTTGCCGACGCCTACCTGGATGAAAGACAAGGAAGCAATCATTGCATGGCACAAGGAACGTGATTTGCCTGTGCCAGTAGGACCGGTCTACGAAGGTCTCAAGGTGCCGGTATACTTGCGTGTTGCACGATGGTAACAAAGCAAAAGGGTGTTTGGACATTTTTATCCTAGTGGACCCACCGAAACCAGCTGCTCTGGAAGAACATACTCGTTTCGATTCTTTAGTTGCGAATGAAATTATCGATTGAAATAAAAAGTCCTTTGTGTCTCCTTAAAGGCCTGTTTCATCAATCAATCGTAAGAGTGAAGCCAGTTTGCGTTTACTTGCAATTTCAGTGTACAGGATAGTACAATTTATTACCATTTTGTTTTCCCGTCATCGGCTGCTTCCTCCTTTTACTGTTAGCTGTTGAACACCATCCGGTGAGACTACGTGAATTTGGACATCGCTCGGCGAGCAGCCCAGCGTTGATGACAGTACTTCAACTATTGCTCGCTGCAGCTCTTCGTCATCACACACGACAACAGTATCACTGTCCACGGCTTTTTGCATATTTTGCAGACGCGTCTCTAAAGCCGTCTGGATTTGAACGCCATTCTTGCCCAGACACGCGAGCGATTGGACCCTGTGTACTACACCACTCGGCTCTACAACTTGCAATCGTGGAGAAAATTGCGATAAAACTGCGGTTCGTATGCCCAGTGGCCGAGACCAGCGATCTTCGGTAGCCGTATATGCCGGTCCTTGATACATGTCGTCCACGTCGTAGCCCCAAAATGCCCTTTTGTATTGCGCAATGGCCTGGGCCGTCCCAGTACCGTGGTATTGACTGTAGCGCTCCCAGCGATTCTTGATGTACATTTGCAATTGCCGTGTAAGCCAAGACGCATCGGCTTGAATTCCAGAGCAAATGATCGCTTCATAATGATTATCTTGCGGAGTGTACAAAAAATGAACCAATTTCGGAGCCATCCTTTGATTTTTGCGCCGACCAAATGCAGCATCGATCGAAACAACCCAGTGACTGCTGTTGCGATCCAAAATAACTACAAGGTTCCCTTGAGTATCTGCTGCGGCTTGAGCATGCTTGAGTTGAACGGCGTTTCCGTACTGGTCTAAATCACGGACGGATTGATAGCTCGACGTTGCGGATATTGATGAAGCAGAAACCAAGAGTTTGTTTCCGTAAAGCAACATTGCAAGGGCAAGCAATGACGCCGCTGAACGGAACGACGAGTTTTCCATGGAGAATTTCGTTCTACCGACAAATAAAGTCTCGTACAAACATTCCATCTGGCAATTCATTGTCAGAATCAAAAGACAAACCGAGCGGTGTAACGTGTCTCTACCTTTCTTTAGATGGGAGAATTTACCGACGAATCGGCGACTACCGAACCGGTAACGCCTTTTACTCTCAGTTTATGGTCCTCGATCAAGAATGAACCCTTTACGGCCGTAATCTTTTAAATTTAAATATTAAAGATCGGTTTGATATTGACGAACACTGTTTCATTCATTGGAAGAATTGGACGAGCCGACAGTGACAATGTTACGTGGAATACTGTACGACGTTCACAATTGATTGTGGAGGCAGGCAAAAGTCACGGCCTCGTCTCAAGGCGGGCATTACCGCGGCTCGGACTCTTTTCTTGACATCTAATCCAGACGCTGAATTGTGATTTTCATAGAACGAAGTGTCAATCGGCACGGCAGGAGAATCATGACCTTGTCTGACACCAACGGAAGTTCGCATATTGAAAACGAGCAAAACGCATGGGACGCTATTTGCGTCAACCCGCACGAGCAGTTCGTCATGCAAGGTCGTCAGGAGGGCCGTGACGCGGGGCTACTCGCGGGGTATACTGACGGGAGACAGATGGGTCGGGTGACCGCTATGGATTACGGTATGGAGCTTGGGTTTTTCCGCGGGGTGATCCGAGCCATGCAGCAACAAAATGGAAGCGACCGACACGAAAGAGCTTGGAAAACACAAAATGAGCTAACCGAGCTGTTGGACCGATTTCCAGGACCCACCGATATGTTTCAATCGAAGATTCAAAGTGCTCGGATAACTCAGAGCAAAGGACACGCTTCTGGAATTGATCACATTGAGGCGCTTGACGAAGGCTCTGGGGAGCAAAATGAAAACCCGATCGACGTGTTCTCTGCTATACAAAGAATAAGAGCAAGATTTAAACTCTTCACTACTCAGCTGGGGATGCCAAACTTCTCACTAAGACAAGCCATGGATGCGATGGAGAAGCGAGGGGATAGTTCCAAGGTGGAAAAGGAGAAAGAAATTGGGTTGGATTGGTGAGGATTATTGTGTATAAATGTGACGAATGCGGAATTCGCGAGTCGCGCAAACATTAATGGAAGCAGCAGGCTAGGTCAAGAGTAGCAGGTTTTAGGTGGATCAGCTTCGTTGCTTCTATCCAATCAAGTTTGGTGTGACCTTGTTTGGCGACTCTCTTTCTGGTCGTCCGAAAGCCTTTTTGTGCAACACCGCGTTAATTTGGTTGTCAAGATCAATACGAATTGTTAGGCTAAAGGAGAAATTTCTTACACAAAAAATGCAATGCGGCTTTGGTTTCCTTGATCCGACAGGAGACTTGCTGTTAATTTCTTATTCTTCCCGATTTGAATATCATGCATAAACAAAATAAGACCGTAGTAGCGTCACGTGCCGAAGGCATCCAAGTATCGTTCTCGCAACGGCATACACAAAGTGAGTGTGCTTTTTTTCGGAATGTACATTAGCGGCGATAATCACGAGATTCATTACAAAGCTACATATCGTAAGTGAGGAAATCTCACAAATTGTTTTTCCCTTCCTTTGCGACAGGGAGGTCCGTACGTCGCTAGTCATAACTCGTAGGCAAACGGCATCTCGATGGTATTTGCTAGCTAGAGAGAGATCGAGGCCTCATCCTTGCTCGCGAAACCAAAAGTTTCTTCTGAAACAGTAGATGTAACGATGGGAAACTCACGATAAACGACACAACATTCCGACTTTACCAAATACTTATCCATACATCTTGCCACACGGTTTGTGGACCTCGACGATTGCTTCACGAATCGACGGGAGCGAGGGAACACAGCGCGAGGTGGAGCAGGCAGGTTTATACATTGAAATGTACCAAATAAGTGATTCAGAGGATCTACCAGAGAATCTTTACGTCAACGACGGGGGATTCGAAGATGACGAAGAAGCACGTGTACTTGCGCAGCCCATTGTTGTAGGTTACGTTTTCGGGCCCAAGAAAATGAGTACAATGGGGGTCGTCATGGCTGAAGCTTCAAAAACAAAGTTGTGTACCGACGCCGGGTTTAGCTCGCAGACTTCCGTTAAAAGTGGCCGTCGCGAAGATGATTACCGAAAATTCCTGCCAAGTACAAAAAGTTCCGGCTTAACCCAAGCAAGTCTGGTTTCCCATGAGCAGCATCGTCAGAGTCTGGAACTCAGCAGCCACACTATAGCATTGGAAGGAAGCTGCCAAAGTGCAACCTCCTCAAGATGTGACAAAACAGGTCATGACAAGAAGCAAGCCATAGTTTTTACAATAGGAGAAAACTCCTACAAAGAGGGTATTGGCCTTCAGAATATTGTCCGGTATTTTCAGTCGTCGTGCTCTTCAATCGCTGACGGTTCGGAGTCGACTGGAACATGTACCGCTTCTACATCGGGAAGTCATTTCACTGCGAACACTACCCGTCCCATTTCTAGCTCAGCATCATCACGCATAGGATCCCAGCACTATCAGGTCCGAGTTTCTTTTGTCCCTCTAGACCCAGAGCTTCCTCTTGAAGAACAGCACGGGGGGAAAATGGATATCATTCTTCACAAGCTCACCGAAGATATTTTATGTCTTTCACAGCTTACTTTGGAGCATCCGCAACTCAAGAGCCAAATAGCGTATAGCTCATTTGCCGACATTATTAGAGACGGCAATCTTTGCATCAACACTAACGAGCAGGCAGCCTTACGACGGGTTCATCGACTTTGCCAGTTTCAAAAGGATCATCCAGAGTGCTGCCTCGTAGATAATCCGGTTTCTGTACAGACCCTCATGTCACGGGCCGATATTGCAGACACCCTGAAACGTTGCCTTCGAAGCGTTCAATCGACAAGTGGGATACCGGTGACATCACCAAACTATGCCGTGATTGATGCCAAGGTGCAAAGGGGTACTACTCATTCTATTGCTGGTAGCATTAGAGACGCCAAGGTTTCTTTCCCTGTTATTGTGAAGCCTCTAACAGCAGCTGGGACAAAGGGCAGTCACGCCTTGGCAGTGCTAATGGATGCGTCAGCATTGGATCGTATTGCAGACAAAGTGCCCTGTCTGTGTCAAGAATATTTAAACCACGATGCTTTCTTGTACAAAGTATACGTAATGGGTGATCTTGTCAGCGTCCACAAGCGACGATCGCTCCCAAATTTGCCTAAGGATCGAGTCAGCAGCTACAGCTACGTTGATTTCGACTCGCAACGGCCCTATCCTCGTCTGTCAGAATTTGGCTACGCAAAAACTTGTGAAGTACCCGTGACGCACAGCTATCATGGAGAGAAGCGAAGGAGATCATTAGAGACAGAGCCGTTGGGAGGAAGACATATGCCTCTACGGCCAGTCGTAAGCAAAGAAGAGGTTCAACCGATAGTGGATGCTCTCAAAGCAGCCTTCGGACTAGAGCTTTTTGGGTTTGATGTGTTGGTGACCTCGCCACGGCAAGCTGATTTATTGGAACGGCACATGCTTGTCGTCGATGTCAACTATTTTCCATCCTATAAGGAAGTACCCAATTTTCCCGCGCTTCTCGCCCAGTATCTGACCAATCGAGCGATACAAAGTAGGCAGCGAATTGCGGGGCAGGCCAATTTCAAAAATTTCAATAGCTAGCTGCTATTAATATCTATACAATTTGCTGTTTAGGACTCGACGAATACAATGGAGCAATCTAAGCTCTCTGCAGCTTTATGTCGTATCCATATGTTCGATGTGTAACTTTTTAGAAAAGTGTTTCGATCGGTCGCGAACTTGGTTAGGCGACGACGGCATCTTTCCATCAGATATTCCCAGGTGTCCGGCGTTCTGCTCGAAGGAGTGGCAGTCTAATCGCCGCTTGACGGATTTAAGATGTGCTTCGCACTCATCACGGGATCCGCTAGGGTTCAGCAGCATCCACTTGACTTGTTCGTCCAAATACAGGCCAACGGTGGGTCCCCTAGGCAAATCCAAAGACTGTATGACAGCCTTTCCATCTAAAAGAGGACGCATTTTCCAGCATTCATCCAAATTTAACTTGATTATAGTTCCATAGATCGTATCAGAGAGACATACCCAATCGACTTTGCGGAGGTTGAAACCATCGTCTCGTCGCTTTTGTTGCCGGAGCTTGACAATAGTTGCCATCAACAAGCATGTGACCCACAATTCTTTAGTGGCACGAAGCTGCATACCAACATCGACGCGAGAGAAAGAAACAACATTACCACCTTCAAAGCCATCAGCTGCTCCGGTTAACAAAGAAATCATATTGTCCACATTTTCGTACAGCGTCACCATCGCTTGGATATCTTTGTTTTTGAACTTTATGCCTTCGCGAAAGACATAGTGGATAGCCAACAATTCTTTATCGAGCTTTTGTCGTTCTCCATAAAGCAAGGTGCGAAACGGCAACATAAAGACTCCCAAAGGTAACAGTCTCTTGTCGTATCCGGACTTTGCCGCTTGTTTCGATGCCGTCCTGATATGTGATGCGACGACAAACGGAGCAAGCTGCAACAAAGCCCGCGACTCCTCCCACCCGAGTTCTCGCAGTTTCCGGATATCGTTTGAATCATGCTGTCCCGTGTATGCATTCCCTAGGATATGTCCTTTGATAAAAGATACGTTGTCTTCTCCTACCTTGGGTAGACAGAACACGCTGCCAGCGAGCTTAAGACGAGCAATCAAGTCCATTGCCATTATTGGGTTGGCACCTCTACCGGACAGCATCCCTTCTAGCTCTTTGCCGACACGCTCTCGCGAGACTTTCACATGCAAGGCTTGGTGAATTTCTGTGCACATACAGGCAGCTTCCAGTGCGGGATCTAGTTCAAAGTCATAGCGTACAGCAAAACGGATGGCCCGAATTACACGAAGCGGATCATCTAGAAAGGTACGGACAGGCTCCAACGGAGTAACGATTCGTCGTGATATCAGGTCCGGGATGCCTGATTTTGTCCAGTCTTCCACTAGTCTTGTATGGAGATTAAAAAACAGAGCGTTCACGGTGAAATCACGCCGCTTCGCGTCTTCCAATGGCGACCCAAATCTTACGATAGGAATCCGACTATGATCTTCATACAGTTCCTCTGCGCGCAGATTACAGAAGTCCACTTCTATGCGACCAATTTTCATGGTGGCAGTCTCCAAGTGTTTGGATTGCGAAGGATTGGCGGCAATGACTCCTATACGACCGGCACTCTGTTCCGTCGAATTTTGTTGAAGGTAGCCTTGCACGAGCTTGGCAAATTGCACTCCTGTCAAGGAATCGACGGCAACATCCACGTCATGAGTTTCTAATCCGAGCAGTTTATCGCGTACCCAACCTCCAGCGACACGAATTTCCAGTGGTGTCACCGACGTTGTAGAACCGCAGTGGTCTTCTGGTATTTGAAGCTTCCCGCGTACATACAGATCAGCAGTAGCAACAAGCGTTTGGAACAGCTTTTCTTCGTCGGAATCAAGTGAGATCTGTACCGCTTTTCTCGATAGTAAAGCACGCGTTTTGCTTCCGTTGGCCAACGTAACAATCGTGGTAGGAATCGAAGCTTGTTCGGTAGTGAGACTCTGGCTGGTAACAGACGTTTCGGAATCAGACAGCATGCCAGCTAACTGTCAATGCTACTTTTGGAGACGACTTATATATAGGGCGTAAAAAGCGCAACGATGTAATGATAAGATAGTCTCGTGTTCCTTCACAAAGTTCTTGTGTAAGTTTGTTTTCTATCAGTATCAGTAACAGTACACGAGTCGAATGTAAGGGTTAGTAGTCATGCCGTGCCATTCATATCCAGAGAACAAACTGACAAGAGACGGAGAAAGCGTGGTGTGCTGATTATGAACGTCCGCTCGTTTTCCTGCCGCTCACGAAGAAAGGCGTTGGAATCGGGTCGACCAATAAATTTACCGGTAAACTCAAACGATACCAGTAAGTTTAAATTTAAATTGAACTTGTCTATTGACGGATTGAAAGAGACCAAACGACGCGGATCCATCGGAAGAATCTGGAATTCAATCAGCATATCAAATTACATATTGAAATCGACTTCAACGGTATTGACTGTGAATCCCATTCTCTACTTCTCTACTAGTAGGGCTAGAGGGTATGGGTACCGTCAGGTGTTCGGCCAATGAACTAATTACCGGCACACACCCTGTCGAACGCCGCTGATTTCTTCTCCGAGAGGAAATTCACTAACACACAACAGTACAGGTTCTACTTTTGGAGAATGTGTAACAGCAAGTCGCACATTACACGCTAAAAGCCGAGCCAAAATGGAACCAACACCATCAGCCGACCTCGCCAGTCCGATGGCAACTACCACTCCAGTTTTATCAGAAGCCACTCGCGCCGCTGTGCTCGAAGCCGAAGGCAACAACGTTCCGTCCCACTGTTTGGTTTGCTACGGCGACCTTACTTTGACAACCATAACGCCTTGCCATCATAACGAAATCTGTGGGGTTTGCCATTTGCGTTTGCGTCATTTGCACCGCGACAAAAAATGCCCCATCTGCAAGTCAAAGAATGACCACGTGATTGTAGATCAACCTGGAAAAGAGTTTGACGAGTACCCCATCTACGGCAATGAATTGGGGACTGCCTTTACCTACCGCGACGATGTCGGAATGTTTTTCTTGCTGAGTTATTATGAAACTGATATCAAGCCGCTTTTTGGTTACCACTGCACCGAACAAGGTTGTACCTACGACGGGAGCAACATGGAAAATGTGGGAAACGCCAACGCCTATACGAAAAAGGCACCAAACCCCACGCGGGGATTGGTGGACCACCTGCGAACCGTTCACCGCAAGGCATTGTGTCAGCTTTGCGTCGATCACCAACGTGATTTTGTGTCCAGACTTTCACGATTTTCACCGAGCGGTCTGAAAAAACATCTAGCGAAAGGTGATGGCCCCATGTCTGGCTTTGAAGGACACCCTGCTTGTGAATTCTGTAGGGGTCGAAGGTTCTACGATATAACTGAGCTTCATCAACACCTCAACAAAGATCACTACAAGTGTCACGTCTGCGAAAAGCAGGGGTTGCACAATCAGTTCTTTAGTACATATCAGTCGCTTGAACGACATTTTGATTCGCAACATTTTCTCTGTAAGGATGTCCAATGTTTGCAAGCGCGATTTACAGTGTTTGAGAATGAATTGGATTTGCGGCATCATGAGCGCCAAGTGCATGGAGGTGTAAGCTCGGGCTCATCCAAAATACAACTCGAATTTCGTGTCCGAAGGTCAACGGAAGATCCTAGCCAGGAAATTCCTACGACTAACGATTTTAATTATGGCGTTGATGGACAAGCGTTTGTACCGCAAGCTTTGCCACAAGTAGCAGGGAATGTTTCCTTGCACCCTATGCACGTCGAAAGAACCGCCGAGTTAAGACAACAGGCGGAAGCTTTGAGACAGAATTATGGCGCGTCAGACACGACTGAATCATTTCCTTCTTTAGCGGAGACAGACGCTCAAATCGATGAAGCCGCTACCCAATCGTTACGTCTGGGCTGGACGTCTGGGCTATCCATGCAGCGTATGGGAGGCAGAAGGAAGAACGCGGGGCAGGTGACCGAAGAAGATTTTCCCACTTTACGGCCGGTCGCGAAACAACACTCTAGTGCCATGTTGAAACTGCCACCGAAGGGCCCGACCATCCAAAATCGGTCAATGCAATCGACATCAAATGGGAAATGGAGAGGAACCGTTCCATCTGTTGCGATTTCTCGCACCACGCCCGCATTTCTCACCCCGTCATCAAATGGTGCAGTTTCGAACAACGGCAAAGTCAATTTGATAGCCGCAGATTTTCCCACCCTTGCTGCTGGTCCCAAGGCCAATCAATATGCCGCGGCTGACGCTATTACAAAAAGGAATCGTGCACGAGGCAACCTGCCTCCTTTCAACAGCGTAACCGATTTTCCTCCGCCCCCTTTGATGCCTTCGACAAGCACATCGGCTCGAAATCGAATGTTGGTTAGTAACGTTCGCGAAACTAAAAGTCCTTTGGTAGCTGGCAACACGTTAAATGGTCGCACGTCGGTGTCCAACACCAAGGTTTCTGTAGAAGATATGAAAATCACGCTGGGAGTGAAAAGCTACAAGAGGTTAAAGCAGCTTACAAAAGAATTTGCGAGTAACGCACTTGACCCCGACGCATACATCGACCACGCTGCTGCAATTTTTGATAAAGGCTATGGAGACTCGGATTTCTGGAGGTTCTTACCGCCTCTCTTGTCGTCATGCCCTAACCATGTGCAAGCCGAACGTGCCTTAATACATATGGAGAGTTTTTGAGGCTTGAAAGGCAGCAATGGGAACATTGTTGATCCCAATGTGGGACACGGAACGGCTGGTCTAGCAGCTAGCGAGTGGAATTCTCAGGGTCCCACAATGGTCCCCGATCCTGTCGAACCAACCGAAGCGAGCCATTGGTTGTCAACTTCGGCTCGAACTGCCGCGCAGCCAGCATCGTCCGTGGTGACGTTCCAGCCAGCTAACCGCCCACACACTCCACTACTGACCCGGAACACAACTGGGAAACAGACGAGCGCCTGGGGCGGTGCTACTGGCGCTTCGTCCGTTGTGAGGGCAAAAGCACCACCGGGATCGGTTGCTGTAGCTGCAGCAAATACTGCGCCTCAAACAGGGTCAGCAACGAAGTATATGGCCCGAGAGCAAAAGCAAAAAAGCGCCAAGGCTCAGCAGCGGCAAGAAGGCAAGGGCAAAGGCAAGAAGAAACAAAATAGCGAATTACGTCAACTAGCATTTGGATAAATCGAAATAACTCCTCCTTCTCGCAGCGTTTTCGTTGTACACCATGGTTTCGACGGACGCAATTCACTGTAAAGTACTCACAGTGAAAGTCGTATAGAATTCAGGGGAAGGTTAAGGTTACAGTAAGCGTCCACAGCTGAAGACGGCTGTGAAACGGGCTGTTATCGACAGAATTTTTCTTGGGATTTCATTTTACTGTGACTGATTCCGTCACTCTCGTAATAATTTTCCGTCATCAACAAAAACACACCCAAAAATTACATTTCCTGCAATCGATATGGGATTAGAACTCCAGCACGTCGTTTCGGACGAAAGTCACTTCGGTTCGTTCGAATGCACAATATGCATGCATCTCGTTGATTTGGACTCACTAGTGACTACCCAGTGTTCCCACGCCTTTTGCCGGCTCTGCCTTTCTCAGTGGCTGTCGCGGAACACGGCCAAACCATTTTCCGACCCTCCTAAGTGCCCAACTTGCAATTTAGATTTGTCCTTCTCGAGTGGAAAGGATCGATCTCGCCATCACGGTGGGAGCATGTCAATTTCAGGTACCACAGTTATGGTGCAACCACTACAGGACTCACAGCCTCTTGCTCATCGAATTTTAAGGCGAGTAAAAGTCACCTGTCCTCTGAAAAATGCTCCTTGCATGTGGCGAGGAGATTACGGAGACTTGAAGTCTCATCTCATGTCACCATCCGCCCATTCTTTTACCGAGAGTGCCGTCGGAAACGCTTGCGGTGCTTCTCCCATGGAAGATGGCACTACGATAGAGCACGACGGTTTCCAAAAACTCCTCTCACTGGCTAGCTCTTTCAAAGAAGAAGCGAACAATAGGTTTACCACCGGCCATTTTGGGGAGTCTCGGGATCTGTACAGCAAGGGGTTAGCAGTCTTGGAGCAAAATGCATTCACAGCCAGCGCTAATGCACAGCTCCGAGCCACGTTGCTGTGCAATCGTGCCGCCGCTCACAGCAAGCTCGGCTACTTTTCCGAGGCAATATTGGACTGCTCCGTGGCAACAAAGCTGGATCCTCAATACTCTAAAGCATACATTCGGCAATCAAAGGCTCTAGTACAGCTCGGCCGATTTTCTGAGGCGTGCAATGTATTGAACAAAGGGTTGCAATATCGGTCAACTCCAGATATGTTGAGAGAGCAAGAGACTTGCACCAATTTAAAGCTTCAGTATGAAATTGCTATGTTTCAATTGGAGAGCCAGAATTTTGCCTTAGCCAAGATTACATTCGGGAATCTGCTGCAGACGTCGTGGGCGAATGTGGTACTTTTGGGAGTTGCCCGGGCGGATTTGGGCCTAGGATTTGTGGATTCTGCGAGTCGATTCTCACTACAAGTCTTGAAGAAATCCCCCCAGTCAGCTGAGGCGTATGCATTACGTGGACACAGCTTTGTGTTAATGGGAGAATTCGAACCAGGTATAAAGATGTTGAGGGAATCAATGCGGCTGGACCCCGATTGTACAAGAAATCGCCTCGTTTGGAAAGAATGTAAAAAACTACAAAGTCTGTGGGATGACTCGTCGACCAAAACTTTCCATCGAAAGTTTGAATGTGCGGTCGAATTGATGACTGAAGCTATTGAAAGTTGTTCCCAATTGCCGCCGAAGGCCCCTCTGTTTGCTTTATTTCATGTAAAGCGAGCGAAGGGATATCTACGATTGAAGCTGTTCGACGAGGTGCTGAAGGACGTCGCTCTGGTAATCTACAATCGGGAAGACCACATTGATGCATGGTTGATTCGGTTCCAAGCTTTGCATGCACTCGAGCGACACGAGGAGGCCTTGTCAGATGCGACAGATTTGATGGGATCCTGGGGCCAAAACCATGGACAAATTCGATTGGCGTTTGACACGGCGGACTTTACAGTACGCAAAATGAAGCGACCTAACTTCTACAAGATGCTACAAATTTCGGAGATTGCATCAGAGCGCGAGATCAAGAGAGCCTATCGCCAAAAGGCTCTAGATTTACATCCTGATCGTCTCAGTGGGTCACAGTATACATCAGAACAGCGGAGGAACGCAGAATGTGAGTTCAAGCTGCTCGGAGAAGGCCTTGAAATACTTGCTGATGAGTTTAAGCGACAATTGTACGATGAAGGATATGATCTGACCGCAATAAAAGAACGTGTCGAGGCTGCGCAACGTGCTGCACATCGTCACCATCATCACTAGCAAGTCGATTTATTCGAGGAAGTATTAGATATGTAAAGAAGCTGGTCTAAAATTTATTCGATTAGCGAGCCTTGGTCGGGTCCGTGTACTTTGCGTAAATCGCTTCAATCTCTTTACTGACATCGTCGCTTAATCGGACGTCGTAGGCTTGGATATTTTCTTCCAGTTGGTCCATGGTTGTAGCACCAATAATGGAGCTCGCTACAAGTTCATTGTGGTAGCACCAGCCTAGAGCAAGTTGTGTCGGCGTCAAATCTGCCTTCTTTGCAAGATCACAATAGGCGTTCACGGCTTCCTCATTAGAAGAACCCAAATATCGTTCCATAAATCCAGGAAAGAGTGTCAAGCGAGCACCTTTTGGAACATTTTTGCGGTACTTTCCACTCAGCGTACCTGCTGCCAGAGGTGAATATGCTAAGAGTCCTACATTGTGATGGAAGCAGGCTTCACCAAGACCGGCCTCAAAGTCTTTGCGTACGACAAGCGAAAAACTGTTCTGAATCGATACAATTTTGGGATAGAGCTCGGGAAACTGCCTGGTGAGTGCAGCCATGGAACACACGCCATATGCAGATTCATTGGAAACGCCTACGTAACGAACTTTTCCCGTCGTCACAAGCTCCTGCAAGGCAGAAAGCTGCTCTTCAAAACTTGTTGGCTTGGGATTATCTTGGTACTGCGACGGTCTAAAATCCCCTGATCCAAACATCGAGCCGACATAACGATCTAAAAATAGCAATAAACACGATGAGATAATTCAGAATTCGAAGAAAAATACACGTACTCGAGAAATCCGTGACTAATTTCCTACCTGGCCAATGAAGCTGCAGAAGATCAATGTAGTCGGTTCCAAGTCGTTCCAAAGATGCATCTACCGAATCGAGAATCTGATCCCTGGTCAAAGCGGCCGGCGTTTCCGAATCTCGTCGGGGCAACCACTTGATGCGCTCGGATCTACCACATACTTTTGTGGCCAAAATTACGTCTTCGCGCTTCCGTGATTGCAAAAACATTTTTATCGCCTTGTCGGTGGCGCCTTGCGTTGTGGCTTTCGTTGGTACCGGGTACATTTCGGCAGTGTCCAAAAAATTAACACCGAATTCATCAAAAGCCCTTGTAAGCTGCTCCACACCTTCTTCTAGAGTATTTTGCTCACCGAAAGTCATAGTTCCCATGCAAACCTTAGAAACGACGAGATCCGAATCCCCAAGCTGAACGTAGTCCATGCCATTTTTCAATCCAGGAACGACCACATTTCCCGCCGAGAATTTTCTATACCGCGACGCTGTGCTGCTATAGGTCGATGAAAGCGCGAAGGAACGAGAGACTAGAGCCGAAAAGAAGACGGTTCTAGGGAAGGAAAGCTTCATCTTGACCTGTGAATTGAAACGTGGTGATATCACTATCAAGATGACGTGAAACTGAGTTTACAGTTAGTCCGAATGGAATAAAAGAGTCGACTATGGGCAGCTTACGGAATAGGTAGATAGGGTCTCAAACTATTCAGAGTCAGAAACCTCGCCAGTGAGCTAATTTTGCCCAGTTTTCAGTGTCAATTTCGTTCTCTGCGTCAGTTCTTAAGAACAGTAGACCCGGAGGTATCGAACTCTACTATTGACAGTGAGGTTCATCCTTGCGACCGTTCGAACAATTTTCAAATTGTAAATTAAAGGTGCCATTTTCCTGATGCATTCTGTGGTCGCATTCACAGTCAGTTGTTCATGCGGAACAATACTGTTAACAGTAATATAATCAATCATGCAATCAATCAAGCGCCTCTTTCTTTGTAGTGAAGCATTAGCCCCTGCTGTGCAATTTTCCGGAATCAGGCAAGAGCCGTATGCGAGATGTCTTTGTCCATGTGGCTCTCGATCAAGACGGCGATGCTTCTCGTTCTCCTCGTAGAATGGGTCCAAGCGTGGAACGCAGCCATGGACCCTTACGTTCCTCGAAAGCAAGTTTGTCGTCGACGAATTATAAATTCCTGTGCAAACCTCCTTCTATCTTCTTGTGCTCTATCTGATAAACAGTCTTGCCTGGCAGCTCAGGATTTCGGTGACACGAATCGACCCTATGCTCCGTTGGAAGCACTACTCCCAGCTGTGGAATTTCGTCTCTTATTGAACAAAGCTGTCGAGATTGCCAATGCTACTCCATTGGCAGAGTTCGCGAATAACTCACAGTCAATGGAAAATTCTAAAAGTGAATCTCGTTCTCATATTATTAACGAGCTTCGTAAAATTTTCGAAGAGCCAGGCAAAACGATCGGCAATCGCCGCCCCCTGCAGCTTGCAGTCAAAGATAAAGACAGTACCAGAACGTCGAGCTCGACGGGGTTGCGACAGCTAAAGTTGAGCGGTGGAGCTGTCCGCACAGCCTGTAACAGTTACACTTCAAATCTACGATTTGGCGAATCGTATGTACTGACGGCCAACAAATCTGACCGAAAAAGGATGATACGCGAAGATCGATTGCCAGGGATTAAGCAGGTTATTGTTGCGGATCTAGACCTGCGGGATTTATATCGCAACCTTGTACAGACAAAAATTGAAGATATCCAAGCCGAAGTATTCCAAGAGGATCCTGACTTTTTTGAAGTACGGTCTCTCCTAACTGAGGCTAACCAAGCTTTCAATAGATGGTTCGAGCTTGTGCGCGTTCAAGACATCCTCGAGGCTGAGCGCCTTCTGGCTCCACTTTTTTTGCAAACTCACGGTCAAATACCACACTCTAGCTAGTGTTGATGAAGTAATGTACTTCCATTGATTCTTAAATGAGTTCTATTGTTCGAATGTCCTTATCACAAAGAATGCGATCAGGTAATTTCCGTATTCCACCTACTAATAGGTGAATGAAAGAGAAATAATTGCAATACCCAGAGAGAGCAAAGAAGTCACCGTAAAGCCCCGGGACGACAAATCAATCTCGTACCGAACTGCGTTTTCACAGCTCCAGTTTTCGCTATTTTCGTAAGAAGCTAAGAGCTCAGACTTGCGGCCCGCAATCTGACCAGTGTAGAGACAATTGTCAGCATGGGGGAGCGCAATACTGCCAACTTCCTGAAGAGATTCAGGGAGAGCACTTTTATCAGTACCATAATCAGCCAGACCAACATTGCTCCAGTTTCCATTGTACGAAAATCCTCCTATAAAGTTTGGCAAATCGTCCGCATTACGACAGTAGATAAAAATTTGATCTCCGTTGATGCCAAGACTGAACAGGCCACTAGGATCCTCCTGCCATCGGTCTGAAAAAGGTGACCCCTTTCCGTATCCGAAACTTTGGCCTGCTTTGATGCCCTCTTCCGGAACATTGAACTAGAAAATATTTAGGCAAATTGTCAGAAGACATGGGAATAGAAACAACTGGAACCGCCGTGAGGTAGTTTGCTACTTACTGTGATGGTCCCCTCAATGCCCTGAAAGCCTGTTCCGGTCCAGGCGTCGTCGGTCACGTAAAGCTCGCCAATTGAGGCAGGAATATCCGCTAGAGGATAGAAAACTACTTGATCAGGGTCATCTGAGTTGAGGACAAAAACTGGGATGTCACCTGGCTTAAGGTCGGAGCATTCATTCGGATCGGCAGTCGGGGCATTTGTCGGGGTTGTGCATTGAGAGTACGTTCTCGTTCCATCCACAATAGTATCGGGCTGGCCAAAGTACTGTGTCACTAATTCTGGATAGTCAACGAAAGGATTACGGTTTCCTTGCCAGCGCTCACACGCCCTATTATTTCGAGCTTGTTCCTCGGGACTCACACGATCCTCCTCGTGCCACTTCAAAAGCATGGAGAGATAACCAAACTCACCATCCCTGAAAGGAGGACAATCCGTCAATCTGAGACCAAGTTGCTCTTCGTATCGCAGAGCGGTGTAGAAAAGACTCCGGGCGACGTCTCCTCTGAAACTGGCTGGAGGGGCAAATATTTTCGAGTCCTGCTCCGTATCATCTGCTGTCTCAGTCGTAGCGGGACGCGAACAAGCACCTTCATTCTCAACCGTGCCACAGATTCCAAAAAAAAGGCGATCTTTCTTGAGAAGTACCGAAGAATCCGCTGGCTTTTTTGAGTGCACGTCTGTTAATGCGGGAGATTCACGTGTTGCACCACGCTCGATAGGCCACAGGTCTTCTCGTGACCAACTATTTCGGTCTCCAGCAGGAAGCGAAGGAAAATTTATGTTGCGGTACAACAACCTTACGGTGTCGTTGCTGGTTCCGCGATCCAAATCGATTAGAGCCGTGAGTATATCGTCTCCTCCAGCAATTGTAGCAGTGTTCGGCAATATGTTCCTGTGGGTGTTTTGTATGAGAGATCGAACATTTTCTTGTCCCCAAGTGGTTGGGGCCGTGCCAAAATCTGCAAGGATAGACGCATAGTAGCTGTTTAGAGCACATCCTTCGAACGAGGTGGCGTTCTGTGCACCCGTCGTTAACACTAAGGAGAGACAAAGAAGAGCAGTGATCTTCATCATGAGGACAGTGAACGAACAATGGGCCACAATCAATTTGTGTTCGTTTTGGCAGGATTTGTGGTCGAATCGAGGTAGAGAGAGTCTTTTTTATTTGGACTTCTGAATAATGACCAGAAGTATGATGGGACCAAGTCTTACGAAAATTGGTCGTTTAAAATCTGTACCTCGATCGTGGGTCATCGACCATAAATAATACCCAACGGAATTGTTTTCTCAAGGCCTATGTCCGGTATTCACCCGCCATCTTCGCGATCAACTGTCGTAAAGACTTAATGTGAATCAAAACAAAGCCAATATTATTGAAAATGGGAAATTCCCTATTCGGGCGGCGCCTCTACTAGGCCGCAATTGGCACACCTAAGGGCAGGAAGATCCCAGAGAAGTAGGGGTATACCTAGCTGGATACAATTTATCCAAAAAATATTTTTAAGTAATTGCTCCGGGATCTTCAAGTTGGTTTGTCTTTTGCGTAGGTAACTGCTCCGGGATCTTCAAGTTGGTTTGTCTTTTTTGCGTAAGTAACTGCTCCGGGATCTTCAAGTTGGTTTGTCTCATGATTAAGTAATTGCTCTGGGATCTTCATCATGGTTTGTCTCTTGTCTAAGTAATTCTATTGGATTGGTGATAAATCACCTTTTCCACCTAACAGACTCATCCTACATCCATGTCAGACCAGTATTGACCAAATAGAGACTCCAAAGTGATGGACAAACGAATAAGATTGCGTCGGGCAGACAAGAGAAGATCCCTCGGACACACTGATATCAGGATCGGGCAGAAGATGGTAGGTGAATTCAGACAAGCGGATAAGCAAGCATACTCGACCAGTACACAGTGCGACAACATTAGTAATCCCTATCAGCAGACCGCCTTAAATTCGGTATTTTGGACCAAAACACCGCAAACACCACAAATAAGAATTCCGAAAACACCCCAAACACGACTGAAATAGATCAAACAAGACTAAGTTTTTGACTCAAATCTCGAACCGTAAGGGCAAGAAGATCCCAGAGAAGCAGGGGTATAGCTGGCTGTATAAAATTTATCCAAAAACTATTTTTAAGTAATTGCACCGGGATCTTCAACATGCCATGTCTTTTGCGTAAGTAATGGCACCGGGATCTTCAACTTGGTATGTCTTTTGCGTAGGTAAATGCACCGGGATCTTCAACATAGTTTGTCGTTTGTCTAAGTAATTGCTCGTTTGTCTCTCATTTAAATAATTCTCTAGGATTGTCTTTAAGTACATTTCTCCACTTAACAAATTCACCATAAATCCATATCAGACCAGTACTGACCACATAGAGTCATTCTCCCACTACCGCAATTAGAGCTACCGCTGCCATATATCCTAAGGGGAGGGAGAACCCTAAGGAAAATGATATCCGGGTGTTGTAAAAATATACATGAATGCATATTTTATCTTTACACTGGGATATCAGATTTTATATAAGTAATTGCACTGGGATATCAACAAATTGCACTGAGATATCAAATAGGGTTATAGTTACTGCACAGGGATACCTAACTTGCTGACGTCTGGCAAACAGCTTTCACAGTCAGTTCTTCTTCCGCAAATTGCGTTTGTGTTCTGTGTTGCTTACGTACAACCGTATTCTGACACTCATCGTCAGCCGAATTGGACGTGCCGTCGCTAAAGCTACGAGCAGATGAAATTTTCGTCAAACTTTGTCAATTTTTACAAAAGAAACACTCACGGTACCATGTGTGCATCTACAATGCAGCCCGCAAACAGCATCAACCGCGGATGTTTTTTTGCGGATAGGGTAGGCTAACACCAGAGAAGACTGGTGATCATGCAGTGTGGTGATTTGGAGTGTAATTCGGAGCGTTTTACGAAATCTGGTGCTTCATTCGCGACAGACCCGCCCGCTCTTGTGTTGCTCCCCGGAATGGGGAAGACAATGTCAAATTGTTCAACAAGAAACTCCAGGAGCAGATGCAAGCAGCGCACCAGGAGCAGCAGAATTTCGAAGAAGCGCTAAAGCAGGGATTAGCGGCCTTGTCGGACAATCAGGAAGGAGAACAAACAAAAGGAGCGACGGTCGAGCAAGATGCAAACAACGTCCCAAATCGAGCAATATGAAACAGTTGCGCTGGCCCTATTGACAGCCTGGGCTCTACAGGAATAACATCAAGTAGTCTTCTTTAAAATTAGACTTTGGTACATTTTCTCAATTTGCTTGTACTATCTGTAGATGTTCTAAACACATGTTGGTTGCATTTTGTTTGATGTCTATTTTATCTTCAATTTCTATTGTGGATTCTATTTGGCATTACTTGGTCAACCCCCCACACTACCTGCATCTGCAACTTTCTTGGTCACTCCCATCATGGGTAGAGAGAGGGAAAGTGTTGTTTGCGACGGATAGTAGAACTCACGGGCTACTGCAGCCAAGCAAGGTTTCCTGCTGTCACAGAGTGATCCGATACAACTGCTACTTTGCCGACACCGACTTTGGTCAACCCTTCGCAATTGGAAGAATATCTATTAATAGTGTCCGTATTCTTGATTTGTAGGATACAGCTTTGGTATCATTGCCTTCCGTTTCCTACGTTGCGATTGCAGCACGGCTTTTTCCATCGTCAAAAATCCCTTTGTTTGCTCCAAACGGCACGCTTACATTGTGCCTTTTAACAGCACATGTGGGAAGTTGCAGCCAACAAAAGGTTAACTTTGTCCCAGGTCAACAAATCTAGTTTCACCATTGTTGTTGTCAAAGTTGTCGTTGTTGGCGCTGTTGCCGTCGCTGCTTTTCTCGTCGTCATCGCTGCTGTTCTTGTTGTCACCACAGACAGCACCAACTCAACCAATCCCAACCAATGTCAAAACAAACACAGCCAATTGCTTCCCAGCCGGACAACTTTGATCAAGGTTCCCGCAGTTAATATTTTTAGGACGTGGGTTTGGTCATACCATGATCTTCTGTTCTGACCACCGCGACTGCATTCCATGAAAAAAAGCTTGCGGGCAAAAAAGGCTTGTTTGCGTCGTGAATTTTTCTGAAGGTGTCAACTCCAATTTCCCATCCATTTTACACAGCATATGTGTATTTTCGGTTTCTGTTGAAATTTTCTTGCTTATTCACGTCCAATGGGGTTCAAATTTACATTTAATAATAAAGTACAGCAAAAAGATCTATGTACAATTGATTGGGATTGTGATTTATGAACATTTAAAATAGTGCATAACTTTGGCTCTAATTTGTTTTTTTCTGGGGCATATAAGCAACGCAATATGATCTATTTACACTTAGTCAAGATGAATGTACACTGGTAGGAAGAAACTGTCTGGACCATATGCATCAACTTGGATTCCAAATCATTTTTCTGAAGCATATAAGTAATGCAATATAAGTGGATTCATTTTGGTGACCCAGTTGGGGATTTATCCATGCAAAAAAGCCTGGACACAGAAGAATAGATTTTGACAGTACTTCTGGCAGGTCCTTTTTTCTCCTACTGTTAGATTCAAGTCACCTTCAACATACAGCAACAGATGATTTTGCAATTCCTCACTAACAATTTCCAAAAAACTCCCACAGGCAATTTTTCCCAGAGAACAGCACAATCTACACAATGAGTGATGCACAATCAAACAAACCACCAAATGTGCCCTTCCTTGTTAATAATCCCTATGCAGCCACAGGAAAAAAGAGAAAGGAAAGGGAAAAGTTGACACAATCACTACCCCTCTCACATTCAGTACCCAACACTGTTGATGCAGCAAGCAGTATTATTTTTGGTAGGGGTAAGGCCCAAACAACCACACCAACAGCAGATATACAACCACCCTTCTTGAGCCCCCCAAGTTCTCCCAAAGAAACATTAACAGAATCTCCATCTGATGAAGTTACAGTAAATGAAGGAATAGATGATCAGTTATTCCAATCTACACCTTTTGGTTTATACTGCCTCAAATGTAAGACAAAAATTGCAGTAGAACACAGAGGCAACTTTTTCAGGCACATAGGAAAATACCATGCTGGCTATAATGGTCTAACTTTCAAGGAACTCAAGCTGAGAGTAGAGAGGATGAAGACATTACCTCCAAATCAATTTTATTGCTCAGATGTGCCTAAGGAAATGAATACATGTGGAATCTGCTGTGAAATCTTTTCCCAACCTGGTAGTATCAAGAGACACATTAGCAATGCAATCCAAAAAGGTGGGTCTTGTGCTCAGGCCAAAGTGGTCAAAAAGCTATGTGTCAAGACAATATGCAACAGGGTGGTTGAATATTTGCCTCAAGAAAAGGTAGTCATACAGGCATCTGTACTTCTTGTTACGGAGTACTACCAAAGCACAACCGTAGGACAGATCGCTGTTAGGACAGTGAGTGGTAAACGAAGGTGGGCGTTGAGACGAACGACCTGCGATACACCTAAGAGACTTAGGGACTGTAAAA
Source organism: Phaeodactylum tricornutum CCAP 1055/1 (assembly GCF_000150955.2). NCBI lineage: Eukaryota > Bacillariophyta > Bacillariophyceae > Surirellales > Neidiaceae > Phaeodactylum > Phaeodactylum tricornutum. Next base: position 676,884 of record NC_011687.1, read on the forward strand.
CTCAACTCGTTGACGACGCTCCCCACGGGTTAGACAGCGGATACGAGGACCTATGCGTGGGATGCAATTTGGATCAATGAACTTATAAAACAATGAGTGGGTGATTACCTTCTACAAACTAGTCAATCTGTTGTTCAGTCCAGTGAACAATCCCACAAAATGCCATCGAATCTTTGATCTTCCACAGCTGCCATAATCTCAACAGGCAACCTTTCTTTCACATGTATATATACTTTCGGAACTATAAGTTCCTTGCACGAAACCTATGGTGAGTATAGGATCTTGTTCAATCCCACCATGTGGTTCGTGATACCTCTTTTGTCCCCGCAATCGTATCTCCTATGTTTCGATCGTATTGCACTGTACCTTGGTCTTGTAAACTGACAAGTAAGGACTAAATACATGCGCCTCCGGAAACATAGCAATCGTACAAATGCACCCTTTATTGTGAGTCCACGTGGCCACGAAATAAGGCTGACAATATTACTGTGCGCGCCTCCTTAACTCCATGTGCATAGTTTTGATTCACACTTGCGACATCCATGTTAGGCGAATCATGTCCATGAGACATGTCGCAAGGAGGCATACCGTAACACTCCCCATCAGCCTGCTTGGTGGTCTTGAAAGTCTTCACCTCACAATTTGATGTATCACCTTGCCAGAACAAGAGTGGCTTAAGGACTGGCCATGCCTGTTGAAAACCCCAGTGCTTACTGAGCACATCTGCCACGTTTTCGGCTCCCAAGATTTTCTGGAAATCAACAACTCCTGCTGCAATTGCCTCACGAACGCGATGATAAGACAATGCATTATGACGCTTGTTTATGGGCAACTGAGGTTCTGTTGAGCTAGTAATCACTGACTGGTTGTCACCAAACAAGATTGTCTTTCCTGTCACTGGTACTCCAAGGTAACGGAGGGTAGTACGGATGTCCAAGATTTGCTCAACTGCAATCCGAGCTGCAACAAACTCAGACCCATAGGTGGCAGTCTCAACAGTAGCCTGACGCTTTGAGAACCATTCAAAGGGAGTCTTGTTGATAAGATGGAGGACTCCTGTCACAGAACGACCTGTTACCATGTCGTGGTATAGGTTTGCATCAACGTAGCTTGTTAGAGTGACATGCTTTCCAAGTGCCGTTGGTGCATCATGAGGAAGAAGTTCTTTGACATCCCCGTATACAGAAGTTGCCCAGTTATGACGCTTGTCCGGTAGTTCTGAGTAGTCGGGCTCATCAGTACGAACCCGAATAGCACCATTCTTCATCTTTTTGACGTAACCGTACATCCGCTTGAGCCGATCAAGATGTCCTTCACGGGGTGCCACTCGAAATCTTGACATACTCATAACAGCAGTGGCTATATCAAATCGACCTAGTGTGATGAGCCATTGCAAGCTCCCAATGAGTGACTGGTACTGCTTTATCCCGTCTTCACTGAGTTCCGATGTAGCATCTAGTTCCGGATGGTCTCCTTTCTCTAGTGGGGACACATACATCTTGGGCTGTTCACCATACATCCTCTCATACTGCTCCATCATACGTGCAATATATTTCTTTGGGTGGTATGAAAGAGTGCCGTCCTTGTCTCGCTCAAAAGTACATCCCAAGTGGTATTCAAGAGGACCAACACTTTTGAGCTTGTACTTGTGTCGCTCCTTGAGTTGATCAATGATATCTCCAGGACTGTGGGCTGCAACGGCGATGTCGTCAACCCAGACCGCAATGTACTCGTATACTCTACCATTGGCTCGTATCCAGACATCCGAGTCGGCCTTACTTGCTGTGAACCCAAGGTCCCGAAGAGTGTCCGCAAATCTCTCATGCCATCGGAGTCCACTGCTCCTGAGACCATACAGTGCCTTGTTGATAACAAGAATGTGTCCTTCTAGCTCGGCAAATTCCGGACCAGCTACAACAAAGACCTTTTCTTTGGTCTTGGCTTCCAGGTATGCATTCCCTATGTCTGCTCCCCATAGCTTTAGACTGTTGAGTTCAGCTAGGAATACAACAATACGCAAGCTTCGTAGCGAGACAACTCCAGAATACACACTTTCAAGAGGTACAGGAGTAAGATGTCCGCCAGCTACCATCCTGGCCTTGTGCCTTCCATCGTGCTTGACATCATATACTGTATGGATTCGGATCTTCTTGAACCCTTCTGGTGCATTTGACACATGTTTACCGTGTATAACAGCTTTACCTCTGTCAATGAAGGTGTTATACTCATGGAGCTGAGTCCTTTCAATGTTTTCAGCCTCCTGCCATTTGCTATTTCTATTCAACTTATCAATAGCTACCGCCTCCTTGTGGTCACGAGGGATCTGGTACCCAAACTTGAAGACAGGTGAATGCCTAGTAGAATGGAGTCGAGCTTGGTTAACTAGCCGTTGAAACTTCTTTTCCCTAGTTGCAAGCCGTTTAAACTGTTTCCATCCTGGAGTATCTAGTAGACCTTGGCGTTTAGCATAGGCAGCACAAGTAACAGGGTCGTCGGCCCGTATGACATCAAGGGGTTCATAGGTAGACTCCCCAGTTTCCCAGTTAACAAGAACGTTGTATTTAGAGCCTTTGTAATTCTCATCGTTTGTAGATAGGGGGCCTTGGTGCGCGACGATGTCCTTAAAACGCCATTGTCGATCAGTATCATGCAATTCCTTGTCTAGATCAGTTTCAAGTTTATCTAGAATTTCGTTGTAGGCAAGAATTTCATCATACTCGCCATCATTGATTTCGACTAAAAAACGCACATCAGAGGGCTTGTCGGGATCTAAGATTTTCCTTGTGATACGTGCACGAAAACGCTCCCCATCATCCTGAGTATCGGTTAGGAACGTGCGTCCAATAAGGTCCTCAGGGGTGAAACCGGGTAGATCCTTTAAGGCATAGGAATTTTTGTTTTCAGTTCTACGCGACTTGACAAAGTTGATAGGCTTAGAATTACTCTCCCCATCCTGTGGCGTAAGGCGTAGGTTGGTTTCTCCGGATTTCAATGCGGAACGCACACTAGAGCGGTATAAGATCTTGTTGGTGTCGTCTGTGAGGATTTTGTAAGTGAGAGCATCCCCAACAGATTCAGCAATGCCAACAAAGCGACCGCTCTTTTCGGTACCATCGGAAGGGAAAGATGGATCTTCGATCCGGTAGTACACCGGTTCCCAAAAATGAAACTGGAGAAGTACGCTGATATCAGGGGTGCTACCAAGAAGAGTCTCGAGCGGTGTACGATCATGCAAAGATTCATGGGACAAATGGTTGAAGACATAGCAGATGTAGGCAATGCACAAGAGCCAAGTGGAATCAGGAGCACCGGTTTTGTTAAGAACGTTATTGGTATTAGCTTCAATAGTAGCAATACGGCGTTCGGCAAAATTTTGATGTTGATGATGAGGTTCACTTTGCCATTGGTCAATGTTGTAGGCTCGTGTAATATCAGCAACCTTCTTACTGATTTCGACTTGGGCTCGATCACTCAGAAGTTTATCCATAGCTCCACGATGGCGAATATTGTCCTCAAGGGCATTGACAAACTCCTTGTCTGTTTTCATGGGATAAATATCGGTGACTAAGGAACGTCTCCCCACAAACAGTTGTGCAAACTTGGCTCCGTTGTCAACAGCAGGTGTGTCTGACCAGATAGTATCCGTTGCAACAGCCTCGTTGCGCCGATGCACATTTAGAGCCGGGAATCGCGATTTGAAGTGCTTTCGTAGCGGCGCATTGTAGACTTCGCGAGCGTACTGTGTCGTAGCCATGATGGTTTTTCGGACAGTGTCACCGGATACCCATCCCAAGCAGGGACGTAATGCTTCATAATCCCGTTCATTGCGTTTGACATTGTGCTTATGGCACTGGATGATGCAATCAATAGCGTCCTCGCGATCGAGATCGTAGTACGCAATATGGCGGTGGAGGTATTGACCTGTGTTGTCAAATCGTGGTTCAACATAGGCATTGCCCGGAAGATCTTGCATTGCATCGTACCAGTCGTTCACCATGTCAACTTCATTGTCTAGAATAGAAGGGTCCCAGTCAATATCGGAAGTCAACACAACATGCGGAAGAGATTCGAACTCGCTATCGGTAGGCTGCCGCATATCCATATATGGGAGGCCTTGTCGAATATGAAGAGGAATGATATAATCATCCAAGGTAACAATCCGCTGTTGTCCTCCAACATTGCGGGACCGGTCTTCGACTGTGTTTCGGTAATGCTCAAGTTGGGCACTGGAGTGGATGGTCTTTCCCTTGCCAAGATAGGCGTATTGGTGCATAATCACAATGATAGGGCCTTTGTGAGACTCAACAAACCCAGCGGCAGTGACAATATCCAAATCTGACAGGGTATGCTCGTTGATACCCGTTATACTAGCAGACCGTCCTGTCTTGTTCACAACTTTGACATCACAGCCAGCAAGTCCACCGTTGGCACCTCGATCGACTAGAGCAGCAGTTTTGTTCTCAACGGAATGACGAGAGACTTGATATTCCAGAACGTTGAGTTGAACAGACTGTTGTCGATTGTCCGATGACTGGGTACAATTGATTGGTGTACGGCGGGATGCAGCAAGAACTTTTCGGATATCGCCGTCTCCCATGTGACTCACACGGTCAGTCAAGTGTGCAAGGAGCTCCGTCGTTTGATCACAGTCATGGAATGCTTCAGCTTGCTGGTTGTCTGGTTCGCTACGGTTGAACTCGCCATTATCGTTCGATATCTTGGCGTGGGTATTCGCTTCCAACGCACGTTGCGAGACATCGCCGGATCGAGTAGGGCCTTTGTCGGGTGCGGACAGGCCTTGGAGAATGGCTTTGGCATCATCTGAAAGCTGATTCCACATCTCGCGAGGGATATACGGACGCTCTCGATTGGTTGCCGGATCGCGATTACGGTGGCCAGATGGACTGACTTTGCGGTTGTGAGCATTGGCCTCATAGATCACTGCAGGAGAGAGATCGATATCATAGTCAATTCCATTGTCTTCGGTGAAGTCAGGTTGATCATACGAGAGGTCGGTCAGAAAGGCGCTACGCTTGCTCTTGACATTACGAGAATTGGAAAGGTTGTTCCCTTTATCGTATAGAGAAGCAGATGCAAGCAATAGACTCAGGTAACCTTCGTAGTTGAGGGGAGTGCCTCCTTTAGCTAAGTCTAAAGTAGCGGTGATCTTGACCTGACGGAGTTCAGGGATGTCGTGTACAGCGTTTTCAAGCAAACTGAGGCAAAGCTGTTTAGGCAACTGCTCTGCCATAGGGACCATATCATTGTAGATACGAAGATGGTTCTTCCAGTGAAGGATGAACCCTTCCGCCGTTCCTGTCCAGGATGTGCCATATTTTGCCGTAGTGAGGTAGGCCAAAGTGTTGGAGGACCCAATCTTGGCACTGGCAGACTCTGTGTAGTGCTTGACAACCTTACGGAAAACTTCTTGGGCATTGAAGTCAAAACTATGTTCGCGAACAAGGTTTTTCCCCATATCTGTCTGAAGTGTATGTTCCAAAGCAGAGTACACAAATTTCTTCTGTTCCTCAAAGAGAGACTTCTCTGAGGGGTCCGTTGGTGCATAGGATGGGTCAAGTACCTTTTCGACGTTATGGGATACCGCGGTGACCACGAAAGACCGGTAGAAATTGTCCCAGTATCGGTCATCCTTAAGGATAGGATAGTGTGTCTTGTCACGCTTGACTCCTCGCTTGAATTCGTCGACTGCCGATCGAGCTTTCGTGGACGTACTTAACTGGTTGTTCAGAGAAGGACTGATAGTGGCCGGAACATTAGAGACTTGTCCGAGTGCCGAGCGTCGATATAAAATGAAATCTCCACTAGTCAATGCAACAAGCTCCGAATTTTCCAAAGGACTTCCCTTTTGCCGTTCAAGTGATGCCTGCCAACGCAGGAAATGTCGAAGGATCTGTCGGTGCGCCATGAGCAATGGGGTCCACTGAGGGTCTTCATTGGTGTCAGGACTCGCTGGAGGCACATATCCAAGGGCATCTAGTTCGTTCTCAAAAATACTGAGGAGATCATCAACAGAATTATACCCTTGTTGTTCGAAACTAAGTCGGATTGGGTGCCCTTGAGGAAGTGAAAATACATTATCCAAAAAATGCGAGTAAGCAGCTCCGCTAGTCATTTGCCTGGTGGCCGGTACCATGGTGGGCTGGATAGCCGAATTAATAAAAGGTTTCTTGGGGTTCTCAAAAGAAAATATCTAATTATGGGTTCGGGTCCTTCGCTGTTTTGTTATAGCGGACTTCGTTAAATGACCCTACACCAGTGAACGAAGCTAGCACTGGTACACTCACTTCTACCTCCGTAGGCAGTGTCCTCGGGGACTGACGAGGGTTTGATTAGCCCCCCCGTACTACTTTACGCCGGGTAGTAAGTCCGTCCCAACCGGAATCAGGGTTCAAGTCCTTGAGCCTATTGGTATTTCTACCTCACTCAACCAGAATAACCCGTAGTCACGAAACAACTTGTCGACAAACCCTGAAGACTCCAAGGGGTTCTCGACACCAGTGATTCCGAGGAAGTAGGGAGGCCACGAAAACTTATTGACAAACCCTGAAGCAGTATTAGTGGGTTCTCAATACCAGTTACCGTGAGGAAGTAGGGTAGCAGCTTCCAACCAATGCGTTACACAAGCCGATAAATACCCCACTTAAGGTGGCACCTCTGATACTTGATGTAACAAACAAAAGATGTCAGCAGTTAGTGACCAAACAATGTACGCCGAGTACGAAGTTCGGAAACCGTCTTGAGCGAAGACCTCAAGATGTGTTTACCACAAACAACTGTGCAATGGGCAGCAGTGGTTTGACGTGCTGTCAAGACTGTTAATCTGTTACGGAGTACTACCAAAGCACAACCGTAGGACAGATCGCTGTTAGGACAGTGAGTGGTAAACGAAGGTGGGCGTTGAGACGAACGACCTGCGATACACCTAAGAGACTTAGGGACTGTAAAACTCAACTCGTTGACGACGCTCCCCACGGGTTAGACAGCGGATACGAGGACCTATGCGTGGGATGCAATTTGGATCAATGAACTTATAAAACAATGAGTGGGTGATTACCTTCTACAAACTAGTCAATCTGTTGTTCAGTCCAGTGAACAATCCCACAAAATGCCATCGAATCTTTGATCTTCCACAGCTGCCATAATCTCAACAGGCAACCTTTCTTTCACATGTATATATACTTTCGGAACTATAAGTTCCTTGCACGAAACCTATGGTGAGTATAGGATCTTGTTCAATCCCACCATGTGGTTCGTGATACCTCTTTTGTCCCCGCAATCGTATCTCCTATGTTTCGATCGTATTGCACTGTACCTTGGTCTTGTAAACTGACAAGTAAGGACTAAATACATGCGCCTCCGGAAACATAGCAATCGTACAAATGCACCCTTTATTGTGAGTCCACGTGGCCACGAAATAAGGCTGACAATATTACTGTGCGCGCCTCCTTAACTCCATGTGCATAGTTTTGATTCACACTTGCGACATCCATGTTAGGCGAATCATGTCCATGAGACATGTCGCAAGGAGGCATACCGTAACACTTCTTTCCTACAGTGATATGACCTTGATCATCAAGCCATTTGTAAGAAGTGATGAGAATGCTGAGAAATATGTTCCCATTTTCTCACAAATGATCAGAAGCACTGGAAACCAATTTGAAAGCAAAATCAGACAGCTCATTCTTCAGTACAGTGACCAGGAGGCTACTGAACTACAAATGGCCAAGTTGGCTGAGACTGCAGATGATTGGCTGACTCAATATGCTAGGATTGAAGTTGCTGAAGTGCCTGCCAACCTCAGAGCTAGCTTGATGCTTTATGAGGGAGTGGAGATCAATCAGGTTGCTCAGAATACCACTTTTTCTATGAGAGAAAATATCAATGTGTTGAGCAAGGAACTGCAGAAGCTGCTGCACTTCCTTTGGAAACAAGATGCTGCTGATACTGTCTTGTTTGCAAGGAGGAAAACACAAATCTCTGACCATCTTAAGCTCAATGATTCTTCTACTCAAATCATCCAAATGGGTCTGATTGGTAAGCTTTTGGTTGATGTTTTGCTTGAGAATCCATGCAGCACAAGTCAATATCCATTGGGCTGTTCCTATGCTGCATCTAGATGCTTCTTCATTTCCAAGGGCAAACTTGTGTTAAGATCAGCTGATGAGTCTGCTTCCCAAGTTGCCACCATAATGCACTTGTTCAGATTGGCCTACTGTTCTGTTGTGGGGACTATGAGCAATCCTCTTGGATACATGGAAGGAGGAAAAGTCCTGGTGAAAACTGTTATGGAGAGGCCCATGATGAACACCTTTGGACCTATGATCAGACAGCTCAGAGAGATTCAGATGCAGAAACCCAAGATTATTGACAGGCATTTCTCCAGGAATGGAGAGATAGTGGTTCAAGGTCTCATCTTCAAGCCAGAAGTTTGGAAGACTCTCATTCCAAGGGTTGTTGGTGCTGCCAGACTTGTTCTAAGTCAGATCTTTGATGGAAAGGATTGGGAAGTCTTTTTGACCACAACTCTGCCTTTGCTCAATGTCAGAATATCAGGTGGAGCTGATGATGGTGTGCACTTTCAAGTTCAACAAGCCAGTGGAGATGTGTCCAGTGATTCTTTGGAGCTGTCTCCTCAGCTCAATGAAATGGACCAAGATCATCTGTCATCAATTGTTGAGTTCTGTTTACATGGTCTGGGTCTTGGCAGTATGAGACATTCAGAAACTTTAGGCCTCCAAGATTTTCAAGTTCTCTGGGGGAATGGTGCTTTGTACTTCTATGCCAAATCTACAAAGAAGTGGAAGGCCCAGTCAAAACTCAGTACTGAGCTGACTCAGCATTAGCTTCCAAAGTCAATTTCAAGGATTGTACTGCTCTTCAGACTTGTCATTTCATTGACAGGGGGGGATTTGGCATGCTTTGTCCCAGTAAGAAGTGATAGGAAGTACCACATGAAAGACTTTGTGCAGTCTTTATTTTGTCTTCCCAGAGTGCCTGATGATCTTCAAGTCAGGCATTTCTTTGCAAGTCTGTCCAACTATTTGTTCCCTGTGCAAGATGATGGGAAGGCCACCACTTCTGACATGGTTGCCATGCAGAGTCATCATGCTCCTTCCACTCATGCCAGTACCTACTTTACTCATAGGAAGACCCATCTTGAGGACTACTATGATGCCTACCACTTTCACCTTGGAGACAAGGATACTCAGTGGACCTATGATATTCCCCTGGATGTTCTGCCTGAGCAAACCATTGTTGCTGCTCTCAAAATCCTGTATGGTGGTGAAGCAAATTGGCTGTCTGAGACTCAGAGAAGTATGGTTCTGACATGGTCCACATTATCCAAGAATGTGGTAGCCAATCTACCTTGTGGTGGAGGGAAGTCTGCTGTGTGGGAGGTGACAGCCTACACCAGGCACAGAGTTGGTTTGACAAGGAAGTGCACTGTTGTGGTGGTTCCCTACAAGTTTCTAGCCTACAATCACTACCATTCTGCAGAAGCCTAAGGGCAGGAAGATCCCAGAGAAGCAGGGGTATACCTAGCTGTATACAATTTATCCAGAAACTATTTCTAAGTAATTGCTCGGGGTTCTTCAAGTTGGTTTGTCTTTTGCGTAGGTAACTGCTCCGGGATCTTCAAGTTGGTTTGTCTTTTGCGTAGGTGACTGCTCCGGGATCTTCAAGTTGGTTTGTCTTTTGAGTAGGTAACTGCTCCGGGATCTTCAACATAGTTTGTCTTTTCAATAAGTAATTCTCTTGGATCATCAATAAGTTTACCTTTCCACCTAACAAACTCATCCTAAATCCCTGTCAGACCAGCACTGACCATACAGAGACGTTCTCCCACCGCAATGCGGTTTTGCTGCAAAGCTGTCACCACTATCCAGCACCAACGCCGCCCAGCACGGCTTTGCAAGCATTCCCCGCGAGTACCGTAAAAGCACGAGGATCTGCAGTAGGAACGCTTGGGATCAAAAGAGTCCACCGGTCCCAATCTACACAACTTCTAGAGGAAAACGTAGCCTACAGGAATTGTCGTAGCCGCACAGTAGTGGAACTGTTTTCTTGGGTTGCGTGCCTGTTTGCAAAGCCCAAATTAAAATCGTCGATTTCACTGGATTCATTCCTCTGTCCCCTTCCCCAGGGAAGACCCTCTATAGTTGCTCCACCGCCAACTTCAGGAACTTAAAGGTATTGTCCGGGACAAGGACAACTTACTCCGCGCCTATTATCAACTTGCTCAATACGACCCAAGCCTAAGGAAAATGATATCCGGGTGTTGTAAAAATATTCGTGAATATATATTTTATCTTTACACTGGGATATCACATTTTATATAAGTAATTGCACTGGGATATCAACAAATTGCACTGGGATATCAAATAGGGTTATAGTTACTGCACAGTGATACCTAACTTGCTGACGTCTGGCAAACAGCTTTCACAGTCAGTTCTTCTTCCGCAAATTGCGTTTGTGTTTTGTGTTGCTTACGTATAACTAGAAAAACCCTACGACAAGCATATCGGGGTTCATTATCCCTTTATCTTGGGTTTATGCTTATAAGTCTTTGTTTTACGTCTTTTTATCGTATCTACAATCCTTTGGTCCCACAGACACGTTTTAGCCCGTTATCGTTGCAGTTTTCTAGTTTATCAGACCCATCGTTCTACGCTGAGGTAACGGGATCAAAGGTAGGGTGATTCGTTGTGATTTGAGTGTTTGAGTGATTGCCAAGTCCGATAGTGCCTGGGGAGGTAAAGCTAAAATACCTGGCTCTTCATGTCGTTGTCGAGTCGCCGAAGCCTGCAGAGGCCTGGAATATACTGCCAGTTTCTCGTTATGATCCATGTGGTAGACATGTTGATCGGTAACTGGGTTTCGTATCCGTCTAACGGTCTGAAACGAGGCAAAATCTCCATGGTGGGACGCTTCCATGGATCTCTTCATCTACCAAAGAAGGTGCATTGCACAAGAATTTATTGTTTGCTAAAAGCTCGGATCCAAGCTTTATCCATGTGTGGATGATAAGTAGTTTGTTTGCATGGAACATTTACTTATACAGCAACAATTATCGGACTTGTACCAAACGGTAATCGTGGATCCTCCACTCTGATAGATATCAGCCAAATATCTCGTATTATGGGTTGCGACATGAAAATGGTGTTCGTCGCGTTTTATTGAAATGGTTCTCAAACGGTATTCAATATCGATATCACTTACATGGTATTTATGTGGTGTTCACATGTGATGTTATCAGTGATCAATAATTCTCGTGTTCACGTGGTGCAGAAAGAACACTGAATGTTGTCAAACCAGCTTACGAAGTTTCATGAAATTTAAGACAGGTGAAGAAGACGAAAGTTGACCATGGCAGCTGCTTTAGCTCAAGTTCGAAATGCTTTACAAGCAATTGGCATTGTTGATGTCGAACAACGCGATGCTATCACGGATTCGATTACGTCTATGGATGTTTTCGAGATCGCAACGGATGATTTCATCAAGGACATGTGTAAGAACATCCGTTGTCCCGGGGGTACGCTTCCAAATCCTAACGCAGAACAACCTGGAGCCCCGGCAATGATTCCTCGCAATGGTGTAGCAATTTCACCCACTGCGGAGGAGCGTCTTGTGTTGTTGGCATACTATGTTCGTCACCTCAAGCGCACTTCTCGGCCTTATCCGGCTCAGTTCAATGCGGCGCGTATTTTCTCGATGATCGAGATCAAGAAGCGTGAGAAGGAAGACAAAGAGTTAGCGAAAGACCTTGTTGCTCCTGGACAAATTGAAGACCTGAAGAAGATCCGTGATGCCTTTGAAAATATTGCGGAATATTTACTTCAAATTCGAGGAACAACGGGAGTTCCATTGGCTTATGTCATTCGTGAAGACAAAGAAGTTCCTGAAGGTCCGGATAACGACTATCAAGATGCGTTTGAAGAAATGATAGCGCAATGTCCGCATGAAGAAGAGTCCTATGCAGCAGATAATGCTCAAGTGTAGTCTATTATTCGCGTTAGTACTCATGGTGGGCCTACTTGGAGCTGGGTGTCGGCTTATGCTCGAGCTCGTAATGGTTGTGCGGCTTGGTTTGCACTTCGCTCACATTATTTGGGACCAACTAATCAGTCAAAGATTATGACGCGTGCTGAAGGTGATCTTGAGTCAAAGTTCTACAACGGAGAGCGTCGTAACTTTACTTTCGAACGTTTGCTGAGATTCATCAGCAAGCTCATACAGATCTGGAAGAGTTTGGAGAGCCATTGACAGAGGCTGCAAAAGTTCGGAAATTTTTGAAACGGATATAGGCATCGTTTCTCAATTCTGCAATTGCCACTGTTTGTGCTAACCCATCTTTGAAAAATTATTTTGAAGCCACAGTGAATTTCCTCAGTGAGTTTATTGAAGAACAGAATCAAGCTCAGCTTCGGAATATTTCGTCAGGTCGATCTGGTTGCGGTTGAGGACAAGGTAGAGGATCAGGTCGTGGTAATAAAGGTCGCGGTGGACGCGGTGATAAAGGTGTTTTCAACAAAGGTTCTACCAAGGGCATGGTGCATAAGTATTATACCTTTGATGAATACAAGAGTATGAATGCTGAACAGAAGCGTCACTTACATACGTTACATCATGAAGCTGGTGCTAAACGCAATGCTTCTACTGTTGATTCTAAAGAAAAGGAGGATGACAAGAAATTGAAGACAAATCGTGATGAAACAAGCTTGCTTACTTCGAAGTCGTTGGCAGGTCGAAATATGTCGCAGAGAAGTTCGAATATGTCGGTGGTATCAACACGTTCTATCTCTATACAGTCACTGGAGAGTACATTTATATCACACACGGAGTTAGACACTCATGCGGATACTTGTTGCGTTGGAAAGAACGCTTATATATTTCACGAAACCTCTCGAACGGTTGATGTTTCTGCATCAACATTGGGACAAGCCCGGTCTGTACCAATTGTCTCTGCTGCTCTTGCATATGATCATCCTTACACATATGAAACTTTTATTTTAATTATTCATCAGGCCTTGCACTTTCCTACCATGGAACATAATTTGTTAAATCCAAATCAGCTCCGGTTAAACGATGTGCAGGTCTATGATTGTCCAAGATTTTTACTTGAAAACCCCACGGATTTGTCACATTCGACTTATTTTCCGAACAAGAATCTTAAATTGCATCTGCAATTAGATGGTGTGATTTTGTATTTGCCAGTGCGAAAGCCATCTCCGGAGGAGTTTCAAAATTTTCACAAGTTGACTCTTACGTATGACAATCCGATTTGGGATCCTTATTTGACCGATTTTACTCGTCAGGAGGAGAAGTATACTGATAGCAAAGGTATTTTGGTAACGAGACAATCCGGTCATGCAAACATTCAAATGATTTCGTCACACGAAAGTACAGTATCAGTTGTGTTGTCTAGTATTTCGGTGTCACTCGATGAACAGCATTTTGTTGAAGCACTTGAGAAGACATGTCTGGTGAGTGTTGCTCAGTTGTCGAATTACAGGTACAGAGTT